>NC_062528.1:4887096-5019596 GCF_022655615.1 Tachysurus fulvidraco | reverse complement strand
CGTGTCACCTGGCCAAGACAGCATTCGATGATGCCATCGCTGAGCTTGACACCCTCAACGAGGACTCCTACAAAGACTCCACGCTCATCATGCAGCTGCTGCGAGACAACTTGACACTGTGGACGAGCGATCAGCAGGATGACGAGGGCGGTGAGGGCAACAATTAAGTGGTAGATCTTTCTCTGTGCAGAAAAATGATTTAAGAAATACAGCTGGTGGACTTTGGCAAGCAGCTTTCGCCATGGTTTCCTCTGCAGCGGCAGTTCTTTATTTTTCCATGAATTCAAAAAGAAAAAAAATATTGAGGGCAGTTAAAAGGGGTGGGGGCTGAAGTCTTAGTTGTGAGGATAAACAGAAATCTATAATAGCTGAACGAGCCTCCTTTGTCTCAGTTCTCTATGACGTTTGCCAAACCACTGAAAATGTCAGTCAATCAGCCAGAAAGAGATCGTCGATGGTTTGGAATTGCAGCCACACACTGGCACATGGACTGATGTAGTTCAAAGAGATAAACAGATGCTGCTAATTTATGTTTCTGGGTAGTAAAAAGCATTAGAAAAAAGAGAACGAGCTAAAAAACAAAACGAACAAAAAAGCACTTGAATTTAATGTCTGTAAAATAGCCTTAATGGTTCCAGTATTAGTCACAAAAATGATTTGTGAGTTCAGTTACTTTAGTAAAAAAGAAAAAATCAAATAACAGCATGTTTATCAGAT
Organism: Tachysurus fulvidraco; assembly: GCF_022655615.1. Taxonomy (NCBI): domain Eukaryota; kingdom Metazoa; phylum Chordata; class Actinopteri; order Siluriformes; family Bagridae; genus Tachysurus; species Tachysurus fulvidraco. The sequence continues at coordinate 5,018,879 of NC_062528.1, read as the reverse complement.
TAGGCGAATGTTTTGACCTTCAAAATAATCAAACATAAAGTATTAAAATTAAATATTATGACCATCATGTTCTGACATTACTGGAACCAAAGGTTATTTTGAAAGGTCATGTGAAAAGAGGCAGAGACTTTAAAAAAATTGAAAATAAGAAAAATATTGCAGCTTCAAAGTTTGTGGTTTACTTCTGTGTTTAATTTATTTTTGCACTTGCCAACTATACTGTTTTGTCAGTGTAAGATAATGATAATACTATCAATAATTCAATATTGTGCATGCTGGTGATGTATTTATACAATCGCTTGACTTTATTAACTTATACCTTGGATGTTATGTATTCTTATGATTGAGAAGTAAAACATGCTTCATATTGATTACTTCATATTTATCTTTTTTGATTTGCTAATTTAAAAATTGTGATTGTTATGAATAAATTGATATGTTATGGGCATTGCTGTTGTGACATGAAATGTTTTCTTTCTTTAGCTAGACTGAAATTTGAAAAACACTATTGATCACTTAACTGTGCACGTGTTTTTCCTCAGTAAACTATATCATGACATGTTTCTGCTCTCAGCGATTTACGAGTGCTTTTTGTCATGTTATGCACAATTTGGTTTGAGCTACAGTGGAGTATCAGCATCAGTGTTTCTGTGTCACAATCAGAACATGGACCATAAATTGTATTTGGCAGTATTATTTTTTTTTCATTCATATATTTATTTTTGTTTCTTTTTTCCTTTTTTTTTACTTTTAGCTGTCTCCTGGGTGACACTTATCTTGAATGTGAATAATTATGTAGCAGTTGCACAAGAGCCAAAATAATGAGACATGAAAAAAGAAATAAATAAAGAAAAAAGTGGTCATAGATGCATTGCCTCTATTTTGGTCATGTGTAGTGAAGGACATTGCTCTGAAGCAAGTGAAAATAAAGTCATATCATGCATACTGCAACAAATTAGATGATCTAACTCACTGCATAATACAGATATCTTCTGTATGTTATATACAGTATGTTTTAAACTTGTGTGGGTTTTGTATTATACAATATAGCAGAACTTGATCATATATTCTCCACTCCATATTCTCCTGGTTGGATATGTCAAAAGACCAAAGGCAGCCTGTACTCGATCATGAGCATGTACCTAAATGAGGAGGATGTGTCATATTTGTAAAAACTAAACCTGAATGACAAACCTGTATATAATCACAATTAAGTTTTGGAGTTGATTTGTAAATCTTATTTTATCTCATCCTCATTTTGGTCCTGGTTATTGTGTAAATCTGCATAAATATAATGGTATCAGATATCAGTAATTTTATTTAAAAAAAAAAAAAAAGAGCTCTAGCATTATAAGCAATGGCAGTGTCTTTAAACACCTTGACCCCAGGAACAATTTACTATTTACAATGGTACCAAGATAAAATACTTATCTATAACTGATCATTTAGCTGTTTGTGCTGCAAAGTGAACAGTGTGTCACACCGAACAGATACAGTCATCTAGCTAGTATTAAAATGTGGTATTTACAGGAGGAATGTACAGCCTTATAGGTATGCATTATTGATTGCTGATGCTGTAATTGCCTCCATTTGCCCTAATTGACTTGCTTGTCTTGAATTTAACAATTCATAATAAAATTCTATTCACTGTAGTCTATGAAGTTCTGTACCACATTTCCAAAGAACCTAGTTATTATCCCAAATCAGAGGAGAATAATTTGTCAAAGAGTGTGGAGCATTGAGCTGCAGCCTCATGCAATAACACACCAGGCTGCGCAAGGATAAATCGCTCTCTTTAAATTAGCCTGTACTGCCAGCCAATAGCAGACCGTCTGAGCTTCCAGGTCAACCAATGAATAGCCTGTTGCCAGGGCTGGTGAAGTATTTCCCGTTGATGTTGTGTAGAAACCCAGATCAACCTGCTGGCTAATAAAATAAGACATTAAAATCTAGGACCAATCTCTGCTCCTCAACATTAAGGATCGACATGTGAGTATGTACATAATCGAGAAAAACATAAAATTTATGCAATTAAATGGCTGCATAATAAAGTAGACTATTCATCACTAAAACATAGATTATGTGAGGTGTAATAAAGCTTTAAATTTAATCAAGCCCACACTTTTGCTTCCTCTTTATCTTGAATCAGAAGTTTACAGAAAGTTAAAGCTTAGGTAAAGGCCAATTTGCTGAGATGAAAATTTCCAGCAGTCTGAGGCTCAGATTTGCACAGGGAAGTCGGAAAATGGAACCCAAGTGACATTTTTCCAATTTTCGACTGTGCAGTTTTGCTGATCCTGTAGTCACTATAGTATTTTATTCCTATTCTTGGCTGACAGGAGTCATTGTGCTCATTTGGTCCCTTGGACATCAGCCTCAAGTTTTTAAAATGTGTGTTATCAGGAGCATCACTGTCCTCCCTATCTTATCCATAATGCACTGACTCCCAGTCAATTTCGCATTTATCATAAACAAACAAAAGAAAAAGAAAATACAAATCACTTCCCTATCTCCCTAAGAATAAACACAATCAAGAAAAGGTACAAACAAAATGGTGGTCTCCCTACCTCCCCAAGAATACTAGGTACAACTATATACAGATCAGCAAACAAGTCCAAACAAGGCCAAACAAGTCCAAACAAGGGCAATCCAGAATCAAAGTCAGAAGAACAGGCAGGAGTCAGTATTAACAGGGAATGCTAAGATTATAAATACACAGAACAATTCACAAAAATAGTTAGCAGAAAGCAAGTGATCACAGCAAATGAGCCAAAAAAGCAGTGTACTGCATTACTTGTGCAAACATTTTTTTTATTATCCGCAATGCCCACTTTGATCAAAATGTGCAGGCAATTTGTTGTTACAAATAATAAACGCTATGGCATGGGGCAGAGCTTTTACCCGAAGCCCTGCAGTTATGGAACAGCGTTCCAATTCGTGTTCAGGACTCAAACAGTATCAGTAAATGTAGGTGGAAAACAGATTTATTAAGTCAAGCCTTTTGTAAATGTTTTTTTTTTTACCTAGGTTAGGGAGAAGATCTGGAAGGTTAATGGGTGTAAAATCAACCCTACCCACCGACCTATAAGGAAATCAAGCAAGGATTTATGGAAAGGTGATTGTGGTCAAATACAGAGATGTCCTTGATGAATACAAGCACCAGATTCCACACAACCTTAGATTGGAGGACAACAATGGCTACAAGACAATGCTGGAGTGGCTTCTTCACTATGAATTTTCTTAATTGGCCTAGCCCAAACCCAGGGTTGAACCACATAGGAAAGGTTTTGGAGAGACCTACATACTGTAGGGGTTCACAGATGATTACTACCCAATCTGCCAAAATGATGAAATAAAACTGCAAATCCAGGACTGCGAAGCCTGTATAAAACTACCCATGGAATAAAAGACTAGTATTTCTGTTAAAGATATGTTGATAAAGGGTCTAAATACTTTTCTTAAGAAATCCAAATGTTTTGATTTTGTATACAATCCAAATTCTTAAAAAAAATCTCCACCCTTTTCTTTGTGTAAAGTAATATCAAAATGTATATAAAACCCATTTTAAATGATATCTATAACAATACAATGTGCAAAAACTGATAGGCTTCGAAAACTTTCTAATTGATACATTCTAACTGATTGATGTTAACATGGTATTAAGTCCTGCATAATGGACTAAATAATGGGCATTATACCAAGTTTACATCAATCAGCCTTAACTTTTAAACCACCTGCTTTATATTATGCACGTTCCCCTTGGGCCACATTTTGAGCAGTTCAAGCAGTTCGAGCAAGGCCTGGTGTCCACAAGACCTCTGCAGATCATTTAAGTCCTGTAGGATTGGATCTGGCACATTAACTTGCTAAAAGAAGCCACTTAGACTCAGACCTTGCCAAAGTCTGTTTTATGGTCCACTTTTGGTGGTGCACAGGGGTCAGCATGGTCATTCTCGGTGGTCTGCAGCCATTCATTGACAGCAAATTATGATGCACTTTGTTCTGACAGCTATTGTAGCCAGCACTAACATTTTGCACCAGAATAATGGTCCTTGGTCTCCCATGACTCTGTTGCCAGTTCACCAATTGACCACTTCTGGTAGGTACTAACCACTACCCAACAAGACCCAACAAGACCTGCCATTCTGGAGATGCTCAGACCCAGTTGTCTCTCTATCACTGTTTCATGAGTGTCAAAGTTGATCGGATCCTTACATCAACTTCAATATCTGACTGTTTATATATACTTATAATAATATGCAAAGGTTCAAGGTATGTGTAATGAAATGCTGTAAAGTAAGAAGAGAAGTCAATTATTTGGTGTGACCAGCCTTTGCCTGCAAAACAGCATCAATTCTTCTGGGTACACTTGCTAGTTCACAGTTTTTGAAGGAACTAGTAGGTGTGAACTAGCAAGTGTACCCAGAAGAATTGATGCTGTTTTGCAGGCAAAGGCTGGTCACACCAAATAATTGACTTCTCTTCTTACTTTACAGCATTTCATTACACCTACCTTAAAACTTTGCATATTATTATAAGTATATATATAAACAGATCTTCTGTAGATGTAGGGTGCCTTCTTTCTCTTCATGTAACCCCAGACAGACTCGATGATGTTGAGATCAGGGTTCTGTGGGTACCAAATCATTACTTTTAGGACTTCTCTATGCTTAATATATATACTAATGACATTGTCTGTATGTTTGGGGGTTGTTGTCCTGATGTAAAATACATTTGTGGCCAATCAGATGCCTCCCTGATGGTATTGCATGATATCAGAAAAATCTGATCAGTATTGAGGACACCATTATTCCATGTTGGAGGTGTGGATTTTTGGTCAGTAGATAATTTTTCAGACAGTAGATAAGTGTATCTGGGTCCCACTGGTTTCTGACAGTTCTTTGCTGATGGCACTTATTGACATCTGATATTGATGAGAAGTACACATGATGTGCCTTTCCTCTGCTGCATTAAGGTCTGTTTTCAAATCTGTCTCAGAGAGACCTGGCTGATGCAGTATACTGTAACTACTTTGCCTTGTTGTTGTGCTCAGTCTTGCCGTGTGTGAGCCGTGATATTAAACTGTCTTCCACAACCTCACCTTAGTAGCAGAGTTTGTTTTTTCCTTCTACAATACTGCTGTTTCTCTTTCAGTTAATGACTTTGTTTCAACCTACGTATGAAATTGATGGTCATTAGCACCTGCTTGGTGTAATTGATTATTCATACACAAATGTACAAAGTGTTCAATAACCAGTCAGTGGTTAACACAATTAAGTCAACCTGGGCCTCGCACTTCAATTTGCTTGTGTAGCGGTGGTTCAGTGAAAGTCAGCCACTCTCTCTCTGACGGGGTGCTGTATCATGGATGACCCCATATTCCTGGGGTATGAGCTGGGATATTTGAAGAAAAAGACATTTCACTAGCCTGTTCTGTCCTCTCAATCAATCAGTCAGCTGGATGCACATTCTCCACAATGAGTATTTCTAAAAGAGGAAATGATAGCATTAGAGACTTAAAATTCAAAAGACCGCTAATATGAACAAAGCTATATTTAACAATATTTAAATTAATTTAACAAATAATGGTATTAATTCAAACTGTGAATTAGTCTGCAAATTTTGGACTAAATGAAATGAAAAGCTACAATGACATTCCTCATATAATATTAAACAATCAAAAACAGCCTTCACTTCATCATGAGTGAAGTCATGAGAACATCATGAGCACTAGACCTTTAATTTAATTTAAATTTAAAACCATTGATTTACAGTTGTAACTCTTTATTGACTTGCACAGCATAGGATAATACTCACTGTATGTATTAGACTGCCACAAAATATAAACCTCAGCACACACTGTAGCGATTTTGGCTCACGAAGCAAGGTAAATATTTATAAGCAACTATAACGTGTTATAGTGACTTCTAAATATTTTAACCTAAGTTGAAATTAACGGTACTGGAATTAACGTTACGCTTATTTGGTCTGTTCGTCCGCCGAACAGGCCGCATACCTTTATTAATTCTATGAAGGCGGTATCTTTCCGGCCAAGAAAGATTCGCTTTCCTTTTACTGTATACCGTAATTTAAATTAAATTAACTCAATAGAGCATGTAGTTCAGACCTGATGTTGCAGGTACCTTAATTTGTGAGCGATACTCAGAGACAAATCACATGTGGCTCAAAATTATGACATTTAATGAATGAGACAAACACAACATAAAACTAACTTACACAAACAAACAAAAGAAATAGGGAAAACGAAAATGAAAATAAAATAAAACAAAAGAAATTAAAACTGGGGAAAGGGAGGAAGAGACTGGAAAGAAGAAACTAGAGAAAGGAAGGAAAGGGATGGCAAGCTTAGACTCAAAATTAAAACACACCCTAACTGGGAAATCGTCACAGAAACTTAAATTCACCTTAAGATTCAATGAAAGATTCCTACTTAAAATTACGCATCTAAATTGGTTGGTAAAGGAAACGGTTACTTGCATTGACTTACTGAACAAGAGTCCGGATGCAACAGAGAAATCTCTGAAAAGTCAGTTAGGGTGGGGTCAGACATTCTTCCAAGTTCTCCTGAAGATCAGAGCAGTTGTCGTTCTTGGAAGTGCAGCTTGTTGGAACTTCTTTGAAAGAAGATGGAGTCGTCTTGAAGCTGTTCCTGAAGTCTGACCACGGATTAGTGGTGTTTCTGACAATTTAAAGGTCGCGAACTCCACTCATCTTTGGGAAGATGACCAATACTTCGGTCGGGATTTTGAAGGGAAAAACTCCCTTTGTTTCAGGTGTCTGTGGGCGTGGTTTAGCTATCAAACTTTTAGATGACTTTAAAGTTTGATCCAGGGTGTATTAAGATGGTATGGCGCCTTTTGTGCTCAATTAAAATACACCAGTGCTTGAAAAATGAGTAACCGATAATTTTGTGGTCATTTGGATACTAAACATGAAGGGTAATGACGGTATGAAGGCAGCGGTACATTACATACATAGATCATTAATCAAGGCAAAGATAAAGGCAAAGAAACAAAAATGAAACATGAACAAGATGCACTTTCATTAGGGAAGTAAAAAGAAAACGATAGCTTCGTATATATTCTGACATCAGACCTTAAAGGGTCATACGGCATTAGAACAGGTATACATTAACATGCCATGATCAGTAAGATATGATGATAGAGTATAACGGATTTTAAAATACAATGTTGTTTTCTGACACATGAATAAAATACACCCTTGTCAGGAAATTAAGGAGCAAATAATTTTAAGTCAGGCAAGCCTTAAAAGAAGAAACACATTACAAAAAGGGTTATAAGAATGAGAACCTTAGAGTACCTTATCTTGGGTTTTATTAGTAAACGGAATGTCTCATTGTGTGTGTGTGTGTGTGTGTGTGTGTGTGTGTGTGTGTGTGTGTGTGTGTGTGTGTGTGTGTGTGTTCTGTTTGCTGGCCCCAATGAGCCGCATGGGGTTATCTGGTCTTTGTGGAGACTCCAGACAATCGGGAGCCAGGTGTGGGTGTAAAACTGGGTTGCTCATCGGTTAATTGAGGAGTAGATGTTGAAATTTAGGGTGCCTGGGACATGAAATCTAAAATGACTGGTACACGACACTACACACTGTTGGAAGTGACCACTTGTGGGGGAAAAATGAATAAATAAATAAATATATAATTCAATAAAATATATCCTGTAAATTTCAAAATCAAAATGTTTCCCAGCATGAACATACTGTAACAAGGCGGAGTCGTAAGGATCCATTTGCTGCGTTTATTTAAATAGGCAGAACAGACAGGCAGGGACGAGCAGGGCAAACACAATGTCAGAGAAAGGCAGATCGGAATCGAAGAACAGGCAAGAGGTCAGGGCAGGCAGCAGAGAATCAGAGAAACAGGTAACAGAAACAGGATCAAAAACAATCAGAACAGACAATCGGGAAACTCTCGGAATGACTGCAGAAGCAAGTCGAGACTTCTCAATGAGATCAAGTTTGTTTCCTTATTTAAGCGCGTCAGCTGATGGAGAACAGCTGGTGCCATGATTAGGTTGAGCAGGGTGTAGTGGGAAGTGTAGTCCGGAAGCGCTTAGTATTCCGGAGACGATTCTCTCTGTTGTGAGTGCGGAGGTGAGGCAGGTGTGCTGATCATGACAGAGCTCCCTCCCTGCGAGCGGCTCCCGACGTGAGGACGCGTGCGACGTTGAGGTCTTCCACGAGACCGGGGAGCGGGCCTGTCCGGGTGTCGTAGGTGGAAGTTGGCGGTGAGTGAGGGGTCCAGGATGTCCCCTGCCTTGACCCAGGAGCGCTCTTCCGGGCCGTACCCCACCCAGTCGGCTAGGTATTCCAGGCGGCCCCGTCGGCGCCTGGAGTCCAGCAATTTGTGGACCTGGTATGCCTCTCCCTCATCAACCAAGAGGGGTGCTGGTGGTTCAGTGGAGGTTTCTGGGTCTCTCTGTGGTCCCTCCACGGGTTTCAGCAGTGAGGAGTGAAAGGTGGGAGATACGCGGTATGACGAGGGCAGTGCCAGGCGGTAGGAGACCGGATTAATCCGTCTGATGATTTGGAATGGACCCACAAACCGTGGGCTGAGCTTACGACAGGGCAGATGGAGGCGGAGGTCGCGGGTGGATAGCCAGACCCACTGTCCGGGTTGGTAGTCAGAGTGCTCACGGCGGCGTCTGTCGGCCTGTGCTTTTTGCCTGCGAATGGCTCGCTCTAGCTGCCGGTGTGCAGCGCTCCACGTGTCTTCTCTGCGACGAAACCACTCGTCAACAGCCGGTAAGTCAGAGGGTGTATCGGACCAGGGAAACAGAGGAGGCTGAAATCCCAGGACTCACTGGAACGGGGTTAGGCCTGTGGCGGGATTGAGGAGAGAATTCTGAGCATACTCAGCCCACATCAAGTATGTGCTCCAGTCGGTCTGGTTATTGTGGCAGTAAGAGCGTAGAAACCGGACGAGGTCTTGGTTCAGCCGTTCCATCTGTCCGTTGGCTTGCGGGTGGTACCCCGAGGTGAGACTGATGTTCACGTTGAGCTGTTTGAAGAATGCCGCCCAGACTCGTGAGGTGAACTGGGGACCCCGGTCAAACACAATATCCTTGGGTAGGCCATAGTACCGGAAGACACAATGCCTCTGCGGTCTAGAAAGGCTGTGGGAAGTTTCAGCATGGGGATCAGACGGCAGGCTTTGGAGAACCGGTTGATCAAGGTGAGGATAACCGTGTGGTTGTTGGAACAGGGAAGGTCGGTGACAAAATCGTGTGCAATGTGGGACCAGGGACGCTGAGGCGTGGGCAGGGGGAGCAGTAAGCCCACGGGGAGCTGATGAGAGGGCTTAGAGGTATTGCAGATCGTACAGGCTTGGACGAACTCGCGCACGTCTGTGGCTAGAGTCGGCCACCAAAACTGGTTCTGAGCCAGGTGTATGGTGCCTGTGATGCTGAGATGGCCGGAGCTGGGGTTGGAATGTAGGAGCTCCAGGAGGCTCGTGCGGCAGTTCTCGGGCACATAGGTCCGGGATGGAGGGCAGTTAGCAGGTGGTGGTGTGTGGGCGTTGGCCTGGGTAATCTCGGTCATGATGTCCCACTGGATGGGAGCGAGGATGCGGGCCTCGCGGATGATGGACTCGGGGCTTGCGTCCAGGCCGGGTTCACGGAACATGCGGGATAGAGCATCGGCCTTGATATTCTTGGTCCCTGGCCTATAGGTCACCGTGAATCAGAACCTTGTGAAGAACATGGCCCACCTCGATTGACGGGGATTCAGGCGCTTGGCGGCGCGAAGGTACTCCAAGTTCCGGTGGTCGGTGAGCATGGTGAATGGGTGTACCGCGCCCTCTAGCCAGTGCCGCCACTCCTCGAATGCTACCTTCATGGCTAGCAGCTCTCGGCCCCCCACATCGTAGTTGCGTTCTATCGGGGATAGCTTGCGTGAAAAGTATGCACATGGAAACATCTTGTTGGCCGGGCCCTGGCGTTGAGACAGTACGGCCCCCACTCCCGTATTAGAGGCGTCCGCCTCTACTATGAACGGCCGGTCTGGATCTGGATGGTGGAGGATAGGAGCTGAGGTGAAGCTCGCTTTCAAGTGCCGGAATGCCGTTATAGCTTCAAGGGACCAGGTAAGCCGAGTGGAGGACTTTTTGGTCATAGAGGTGAGCGGGGCCGCAATCGTACTGAAACCACAAATGAAGGGGCGATAGAAATTTGCAAACCCCAGAAAGTGCTGTAGCTCCTTCAAGCTCTGTGGTCGTGGCCACTGTAGTAGCGCTGCGTAACTCCAGTTTCGTGAAGTATCGGGCCTGGCGGATCTGTTCGAGAGCCGACAGCATGAGGGGAAGAGGATACCGGAACTTGACTGTCATGTCGTTCAGCACCCGGTAGTCAATGCATGGGAGGAGGCCTCCATCTTTTTTCTTCACGAAGAAGAACCCGGAGGATGCCGAGGAGACGGAGGGTCGGATGAAGCCCTTCTGGAGCTCCTCCTCGATGTAAGCTTTCATGGCTGCCATCTCTGGCTGCGACAGCGGAAAGATTCCGGAGTGGATCCAGGCAGAAGCTCTATGGTGCAGTCACTGGGCCGGTGCGGTGGCCCGAGTTTTGCTGAAGGCTTCCGTCAGGTCTTAGTACTCCGCTGGGAGTTTAGAGGTGGTGGAGGTGGAGCATATGGAAAGCGTGGTGCTGGGTCGTGGGGTTTCCGTAGGGAGTGGCTGGTGTCGGTGGCATGCTTTGCCCCAGCTTGAGATGTGCAGGTCTCTCCAGGAGATGACGGGGTTGTGGAGCCAGGGGAAGCCTAGGATGAGGGCGTGACGTGGGGAGCGGATGATGTGGAAAGGCAGGTATTCTTGGTGGTGAGGGCCCACCTGCAGCCGGAGACTCCTGGAGATGTGAGTGATGTGGCCCTCACCGAGCGGCCTGCCGTCTACCGCCTCCACTGCCAAAGGAAAAGCACATGGGGTTACCGGCACGTCAGAAGCTTGAGCAAACTCCCTTGACATGAAATTACCCACGGCGCCAGAATCGATTATCGCAGACAGATTAATCATTTTCCCCTGTATTTCAATTTGTACCTGCACCACGGCGCAGTTCGAAGATTGAGGAATGAGCGGATCAGGGCTCACCGATGTGTTCCATCTGCCAGGCGGCTTGTTGGGGCAGGCAGCCAGTCTGTGTCCGGCTTCTCCGCAATAGAGGCAGAGTTGGAAGCGGAAGCGTCTTGCTTTCTCCTCAGGCGTGAGGTGCGTGGTGTCGAGCTGCATGGGCTTGGGATCTGCCGGTCGGGCTGTGTCGAAGGGTCTCGCGCACGTGTCGGGCGGCGTACGTAGGAGGTCGACGTGTTCGCATCAAATTGTCAATGCGGATGGACAGGTCAATGAACTCCATTAAATCTCTCCCTTCATCACGTCAGGCGAGCTTGGCTTGTAGATCCGGATGCAGCCCTTTGCGGTAGATAACCTTCAGGGGTCTCTCCTCCCAACCTGTCTCGGCGGCGAGCGTACAGAATGTCAGCGCGTACTCAGCGGCGGAGCGATCGCCCTGAGATACGGCCAACAAACGCTCCTCTGCGCTTTCGCCCGTGGCAGAGTGTTCGAAGACAGTGCGGAATTGGGAGAGGAAGTGTTCAAACGTGGGGAATGCGGAGCCATCCTCTCGCCAAACCGCCGTGGCCACTCCAGCGCTTTCCCGGTGAGGAGTGTGCACACAAACGCTACGCGGCTAGCGGCGGTCGGATACAGGGATGGTTGTTGCGCCACAAAGAGCTGGTACTGCATTTAGAAAGCTCCGCATTTTCCAGGATCTCCGTTAAACTTTTCAGAGAAAGGCGAGCCGCGGGCTGGTGACGGCTGGAGTCGCGATTGGATCGGCCGGCGGAAGGGGCGCCGGTGGCAGAGGGTTCGGAGCCGCAGCGGTGCCTCGCAGACCTTGTAACGCCGCAGCGAGCTCTCCGGTGAGCGAGGTGAGTCGCGTCAGCTGTTGGTGGTGTCCGGTGAGCTGTTGGGCTTGAGCGGAGAGCTGGGTGGCAAGCTGAAAGACGTCAGAGAAAGGCAGATCGGAATCGAAGAACAGGCAGGAGGTCAGGGCATGCAGCAGAGAATCAGAGAAACAGGTAACAGAAACAGGATCAAAAACAATCAGAACAGACAATCGGGAAACGCTCGGAATGAATGCAGAAGCAAGTCGAGACTTCGCAATGAGATCAAGTTTGTTTCCTTATTTAAGCGCATCAGCTGATGGAGAACAGCTGGTGCCATGATTAGGTTGAGCGGGGTGTAGTGGGAAGTGTAGTCCGGAAGCGCTTAGTATTCCGGAGACGATTCTCTCCGTTGTGAGTGCGGAGGTGAGGCAGGTGTGCTGATCATGACACATACATGCAGTGATTTTTGCATTGCAGAGTTTTATTATATTCTTTATGGTAATGCATACTGCATGCAGTTTCAGCTGGAAAAGATCTCAAAGTAGCGGGAGCAGAACTGTTCTCTCAATGAGATTAAATTCTAGTCTTACTTAGTAACACAAAATTAGAAAAGGTAGCTAAAATATAAGGCATGTATTTTCTGACTTCTGCATTACTGTCAGTACAAAACCACTTTGGATTTCCACTTTTTCTTCACCAACAAAAATATGTTGCATAATAATTAGAAAACTGAATAAGAAACAGTAAAATATATTCATGTCAAAACAAGAATCATGAATTTGAATAAATAAATAATTAATCATTTTATTTCATTTATTGCACTTTTTACATTTACAGCATTTGGCAGACACCCTTATCCTGAGTCACTTACATCTAATTTTTTCACTGATCAATTGAGAGTTACTTGTAAGAGCCCAGCAGTGGCAGCTTGGTGGACCAGGGATTTAAACTTGCAACCTTCAGATTGGTAGTCCAATTGTGGTGTCAACCACGAGGCTACCACATTTTAACTTTGGACATTGTCTCAAAGCAGAATTTCTGTAAATATGGATGTCGATATGTACATTTATTAGCATTTTTCTATTTACTGTTAATCCTTAATGCGCAAGTCTAAGGTGATTGTAGCACTAAGATCAAGTAAAACTAATAGTGAGATGCAAAACAGATCAGGGTTGTGTCTTCTTGCTGGTGTTACTTCATCTTAGTGCAGTTTTTTATATCATTGACCATTCTATTCTACTTAATGGGCTAGAAGATCTTGTTAGTGTTAAAGGGACAGCCCTCTCCTGGCTCTGGTCTTATTTGATTGATTGTTATCAGTTTGTAGCTCTAAATAGTAACTGTTCCAAACTTAATAAGGTTGTGTTTAGTGTTCCATAAGGTTCTAGTTTAGGCCCGCTGCTTTTCTCCCTATATATGCTCTCCCTTGGTGCAATTATTCAGAAACATGGCTTGTCTCAGAAATGGACAAACATTTGTACTACATTATGTACAATGTACTAATGCACATTGTCTTTTCCATCACATAAATGTAGGCATACTTAATATCCCTTAGCTCCCAGTGTTCTGAGTTCCCAGTGTGACTGCTTCTTCTTTTTGGACCTGGTACTTGGTGGCACACTCTGCTGGGCATAGATATACATGGACAGCATGTGACCCATAGGAATGCTGTAGTTAGAACCAATGTGCAATTTCACTTGACTCCTGACACTGTATGTGTAAGTTTTATATTCAATTCAATTCAATTCAAGTTTATTTGTATAGCGCTTTTTACAATAGACATTGTCTCAAAGCAGCTTTACAGAACATAAACATAGAGCAGAAGGTAAACATAATTAATGATAAAGGAAATAACGAATAATAAAAGAAATAAGAATTAACAGAATAAAAATTCTAGATTATTATTAGATGTATATAGTTCACAGTGTGTATGTATTTATTCCCCTATGAGCAAGTCTGAGATGACTCAGGCAGCAGTGGCAAGGAAAAACTCCCTTAAATTGGTAAAGGAAGAAACCTTGAGAGGAACCGGACTCAAGGGGGAACCCATCCTCATATGGGTGACACTGGGGGTGTGATTGTAATATACAGTCAGTTAAATGTTGTATTGGTGTGAGGTTCAAGGACTTCTGATCTCCTGAGTACCACAGAGTCTAACTGGAGATGTCTCAGGATTCTTAGAGTCGGCCTCGGCTCAGTGGATGTCCAAAGGCTTCGTCCCACAGAGGACGATGGGAGCTGGTACAGTGTCTGGATGCCTCGGGATGGGTACAAAGAGAAAAGCAGTGGAAAGGGATTAACATATCTGCCGTTCATAAAAAATGCGCTGGTCTGATGTACTGGTGCATGATATTATGGGATGTATTATGTGTACGCCTGACTGAAGAGATGAGTTTTTAATCTACATTTAAACTGGGAAAGTGTGTCTGCGCCCCGAACACTATCAGGAAGACTATTCCAAAGTTTGGGAGCTAAATAAGAAAATGCTCTACCACCTTTAGTAGACTTAGATATTCTGGGAACTACCAGAAGCCCTGAGTTTTATGATCTCAGAGAGCGTGAAGGATTGTAACGTGTTAGAAGACTAGTTAGATACATGGGAGCTAAACCATTAAGAGCCTTGTACGTAAGTAGCAGCAGTTTGTAGTCAATTCTATACCTAACAGGTAGCCAGTGTAGAGATGATAAAATTGGGGTTATATGGTCATACTTTCTTGTCCTAGTGAGAACTCTGGCAGCTGCATTTTGGACTAACTGTAACCTATTTATTAAAGATGCAGGACAACCACCTAGTAATGCATTGCAATAGTCCAGTCTAGAGGTCATGAACGCATGAACTAGCTTCTCAGCATCAGATATAGACAGGATGTTTCTCAGCTTGGCAATGTTTCTAAGGTGGAAGAAGGCTGTTTTGGTAGTATGGGCGATATGATTTTTAAAAGACAAGTTACTGTCTAATATAACACCGAGGTCTTTCACTGTCGAGCTACTAGTAACAGTACATCCCTCTAAATGGGAGTTAAGTTGTGAGAGTTTATGTGCACTGGTTTTTGGACCTATGAGTAGTATTTCAGTCTTATCGGAGTTTAACAATAGAAAGTTGCAGCTCATCCTGTCTTTTATCTCTCTAAGGCACTGAGTTAATTTGGACACTGTGGCTATTTCATCTGGTTTTGATGAGATATATAACTGTGCGTCATCAGCATAACAATGGAAACTAATCCCATGTCTTCTAATAATGTTCCCTAATGGAAGCATGTATATAGAGAAAAGCAGAGGTCCTAGAACTGATCCTTGAGGGACCCCATAATTAACTGGTAGTAAACTGGAGGATTCACCATTTAATTCTACAAAATGGTATCGGTCAGACAGGTAGGATCTAAACCAGCTTAAAGCCTGACCATGAATACCTGTGTAATATTGTAAGCGATCTAGAAGAATGTTGTGATCTATAGTGTCGAATGCAGCACTAAGGTCAAGTAGAACTAATAGTGACATACAGTCTTGGTCCGAAGCTAAGAACAAGTCGTTTGTAACTTTAACAAGTGCAGTTTCTGTGCTATGATGGGGCCTGAAACCTGACTGAAACTCTTCAAGGATGTTGCTCTCCTGTAAGAAGGAGCTCAGTTGAACAGACACAACCTTTTCAAGTATTTTAGACATAAACGGGAGGTGTGAGATAGGTCTGTAATTTGATAGTTCATTAGGGTCTAAGTTAGGTTTTTTGATGAGTGGCCTAATAACTGCCAACTTAAAAGACTTCGGGACGTAACCTAAAGATAACGAGGAGTTAATGATATTAAGAAGAGGCTCACCAGCTTTATGTAACACTTCTTTCAGTAATTTAGTTGGGATGGGGTCTAGTGAACATGTTGTTGATTTAGCTGTAGTAATAAGTTTATCTAACTCTTCCTGTCCTGTACTTGTAAAGCTGTGTAAAGCCTTAGGTGAGATTGTGTCACTGGTTGCTCTCATATGTTGGGCGTCACCTATTTTATTCCTGATACTTTCGATTTTATCAGTGAAGAATCTCATAAAGTCCTCACTACTGAAATGTGATGGAATAGTGTGTTCAGATTTCTGATTTTTTGTTTAACTAGCCACTGTGCTAAATAAAAACCTGGGATTGTTCTGGTTATTTTCTGAGTTTGCTCAGGTGCTCAGCCCTAGCAGCTTTTAGAGCCTGTCTATAGCTGGACATACTGTCCTTATACGCAATTCTAAACACCTCTAATTTAGTTTTTCTCCATTTCCGTTCGAGGTTACGGGTTTCTCTCTTGAGGGTGTGAGTGTGACTATTATACCATGGTGCAAGTGTTTTATCTCTAACCTTCTGTAATCTGACTGGGGCAACAGTGTCTAATGTGCTAGTGAGTATAGCGTCTATGCTGTTAGTCATTGCATCTAAGTCGTTTGAGTTTGAGGGTACATTAAGAAGTCCAGACAGATCAGGCAGGTTATTTGTGAATCTGTCTTTGGTGGTCGAAATAATGGTTCTACCGAGTCGATAACGTGGTGGGACACAGTTAGTCTGTTCTACAGGTAGTGTGTACATTATAAGGTAATGGTCTGTGATGTCATCACTTTGGGGTATGATATCTATATCAGTGACTTCTATTCTGTGTGATATTATTAAATCTAGTGTGTGGTTACGTTGATGAGTTGCACTAGTGATGTTTTTTTTTGAGCCCAAGTGAGTTTAGTAAGTCCATAAATGTGAGTCCTAAAGCGTCGTTTGTGTCGTCAACATGAATGTTAAAGTCTCCTACAATTAATGCTTTGTCAAAGTTAACTAATAGGTCTGAGAGAAAATCTGTGAATTCTCTAAGAAAAACTGTGTAGGGCCCTGGGGGTCTGTACACGGTCGCTAGAGCAAGAGACATAAGGGATTTCTTCGTGTGCACGTGCGATAGTGTAACATTAAGGACGAGCACTTCAAAAGAACTAAATCTATGCTGTGTTCTCTGGGTAACAGTGAGGTATCACTAAGGATAGTGGCGACACCACCTCCACGACCAGTCAGACGAGGCTCGTGCTTATAGATATATCCTGATGGTGTAGACTCGTTTAGACTGATGTATTCATTTGGTTTAATCCACGTTTCGGTGAGGCAGAGTGCAGTAAGGCTATTATCTAAGATCATTTCATTTACAATAAGTGCTTTGGGTGCAAGAGATCTAATGTTCAGAAGTCCAAACTTTAAGAACTGTTTTTGTTTGTTTCTTTGGCATTTTTCTGGTCTAATTACAGTAAGATTATTTCGAGGACTTCTCGTGTATTTACTTTTGGATCTCACTGCTCGGGGAACAGACACAGTTTCTATAGGGTGAGCTATGTGTGCATTTTCTGTGTCAATGTGCTGAGGTGAAGGATGGCTATTAAGATTTAAATTTAAAGAGTAGTTTACCAGTCAGAAGGTGTTCAGCGCCCTGGAGATGTGGTCCGAGAGGATCTCCGCTCCAACTCTGCTGGGGTGCAGGCCGTCAGCACGGAATAGCCTAGGACGCTCCCAGAAAACATTCCAATTATCGATAAAGAGTAGTTT
The DNA here is from genome assembly GCF_022655615.1 of Tachysurus fulvidraco. Classification (NCBI taxonomy): domain Eukaryota; kingdom Metazoa; phylum Chordata; class Actinopteri; order Siluriformes; family Bagridae; genus Tachysurus; species Tachysurus fulvidraco. Next base: position 5,001,418 of record NC_062528.1, on the reverse strand, counting down.
CTGAGCCTGACACCATGACTGTAACCATTCATTTAAAGCGAAAAGTCTACTGAACCTTTCAATTCCTCGCTGGTAAGTTGGAAGTGGTCCAGACATGATGATCCTCGTCGTGGGCGATGTGCTGCGAACCGTCTCCACCAGGGTGTTGAAGTCCCTCTTCAGGATCTCTGACTGCCTCAGGCTGGTGTCATTCGAGCCGACATGAAGAACCACAGCTCTGGTGTTTCTGCTCACGACTCTAGGTACCTGTGCAGAGACATCAAGAACACGAGCACCAGGTAAGCAGTGAGTGCGAGCCTTACCTTTAGCCACCGTAGCACGGACATGGCGGACGATGGAGTCTCCGATGATCACGTTGTCGCAGTCCGCCTTGCGAAGGGGGGCAAAGCGGTTCCGGGTGGGGATCTCGAAGACCGGCGGTGGTGGAGGGGGAGAGGTCCTAGGCCGGGGACCTCATTATATATATCCCACAACATTAACCTGCAGAAGGTCATAGTTTTCTTAGCTTACCTCCTTCAAGGTGTATGTGATGCACCTTTCTGGGCCAGAATCTGGAACTGAAATATCCAATGCCTGTTAGCCTCTTTCAGGTCATCCCTTTCTCAGTTTCTTTTTTTGTAAATCATGCAACAGGTCACCATTCTTTAAAGCAGCTCATTATTCACATGTTGCATTTGCATTTAAATTAATATGTCTGGTTGCAAAAGGCACGTTTGGGGACACGGTGGACAAGGGGACACTGTGGCTTAGTGGTTAGCACGTTTGCCTCACACCTCCAGGGTTGGGGGTTCGATTCCCGTCTCCGCCTTGTGTGTGTGGAGTTTGCATGTTCTCCCTGTGCCTCGGGGGTTTCCTCCGGGTACTCCGGTTTCCTCCCCCGGTCCAAAGACATGCATGGTAGGTTGATTGGCATCTCTGGAAAATTGTCCTTAGTGTGTGTGTGTGTGAGTGAATAAGAGTGTGTGCCCTGCGATGGGTTGGCACTCTGTCCAGGGTGTATCCTGCCTTGATGCCCAATGACGCCTGAGATAGGCACAGGCTCCCCATGACCCGAGAAGTTCGGATAAGCGGTAGAAAATGTCTGGTTGCAAAAGGCCAGAATGCATCAGTACTTTTTTCCAAATGGCAGAGGGTTAGGAGTGTGTGTGAGAGGTGTGTGGGGTCATCCAGAAAGCTCGAAGTACCATGAAAGTATCGATGAAATCACATCCACAATGATTCTAATCTTGGTAATATGAGCCCACCACAGGTGTCTGATTAAAGATAATTTAAAAAAAAGAAGCTCTTATGGCCGGCTAAAATAAAAATAACATATATTATTATTATCATAAAATATATTATCATATACCTTATATTACCATATATTATTATATTATTATATACCAGCAACTTGTATTTTAAAATCATATTGCCCATACTACAAAAACAGCCTTCTTCCACCTTAGAAATATTTCCAAGCTGAGAAACATCCTGTCTGTCTCTGATGCTGAGAAGCTAGTTCATACATTCATGACATTCATGAATGGACTATTGTAATAAATTACTAGGTGGTTGTCCTGCATCTTTAATAGGCTAGTGAGAACCAAAATGCAGCTGCCAGAGTTCTCACTAGGACAAGAAAATATGATCATATAACCACAATTTTATAGTGACGTTACATACATACGGTGACCCATACTCAGAATTTGTTCTCTGCATTTAACCTATCCAAAGTGCACACACACAGCAGTGAACACACACACACCGTGAACACACACCCGGAGCAGTGGGCAGCAATTTATGCTGCGGCGCCCAAGGAGCTACCCGTTAATTTTAGAATTGATTACTGCTGCTACATACATACAAGGCTTTTAATGGTTTAGCTCCCATTTATCTAACTAGTCTTCTAACACGTTACAATCCTTCATGCTCCCTGAGATAAAAAAAACTCAGGACTCCTAATAGTTCCCAGAATATCTAAGTCTACTAAAGGCGGTATCTATATCTACTAAAGTCTACTAAAGGTGGTCTACTTTCGTATTTAGCTCCCAAACTTTGGAATAGTCTTCCTGATAGTGTTCGGAGCTCAGACACACTTTCCCAGCAGATTAAAAACTGATCTCTTTAGTCAGGCGCACACATAATACAGTACGTCCCATAATATTGTGCACTATTAGCTCCGATTGTCTTCTGTCTGAGATGAGGCAGACTCTGTGAGAATCTTGAGGCATCTAGAGATGTACCAGCTCCAGTTACACTCTGCGATACTAAAGAAGAGATGTGAACTCCATGTGATCTTTTGCATCAATACAACATTTGTCAGACTGTATATTTATAATCACACCCTCCAGTGTCACCCATATGAGGATGTGTTCCCCTTTGAGTCAGGTTCCTCTCAAGGTTTCTTCCTTCCATTCTGGGGAGTTTTTCCTTGCCACTGCTGACTGAGTCACCTCAGACTTGCTCATTGGGTATAAATACAAACACATTTAAATATGTCTAATATTAATCTTGAATTTTGTTTTTGTTCTGTAAAACCACTTTGAGACAATGTCAATTGTAAAAAGTGCTATACAAATAAACTCGAATTGAATTGAATTAGTATACCACTAATGACAAATTATGAGTAATAACATTAACAAGTATGATAATTGCATACACCGTTAATTATAACTATATTATATAATAAGCAAATCTTCAACATAAAGCAAAATAACATTGTATAACAAACCTAGATAAGTAAACATAGCATGCCTGTTAACACCACAAGGAGTCATTAAAAAACCAGTCGAGTGGATATGTCATTTCAACAGGACAATGGTGAACATTACAGTATGCAGAACTACATACTGTAATGTACAAACATTATGTAGTTCTGCATACTGTAGTGTTCACCATGGTCCTGTTGAAATACAGCCTTGGCCAAAGGTTTTGAGAATGACACAAATATTAATTTTCACAAAGTCTGCTGCCTCAGTTATGACTCCAGAATGTTATAAAGTGTGATCAGATGAATTGCAATTAATTGCAAAGTCCCTCTTTGCCATGAAAATAAATAGTTTCCACTGAATTTCAGCCTTGACACAAAAGGACCACCTGATATCATGTCAGTGATTCTCTTGTTAACACAGGTGAGAGGTTCAGGGCACCCAAGAATGTCCAGCAAATTGATTCAGCTGTGGGATTGGTGCTCCACCAGTGTAGAGCTTGCTCAGGTATGGCAGCAGGCAGGTGGGAGTGCATCTGCATGCACAGTGAGGCAAAGTCTTTGGGATTGGACTGCTGAGGACTGGGGTAAAGTCATTTTCTCTGATGATTACCCTTTCAGGGGAATCCGGGGAAAAAACTTGTTCGGATAAGAAAAGCTGAGCCATTTCTTTAGTAAAGCATCCTGAGACATTCAAATGTGTGGTTTCTTCTCATCCAAGGGAGTGGGCTCACTCAATTTTGCCCAAGAACACAGCCATGAATAAATAATGATGCAAAAACATCCTCCAGGCGCATCTTCTCTCAACCATCCAAGTGAAAAACAAGAACCTTTCCAGCATGATGGAGTACCTTGCCTTAAGGCAAAAGTAATAACTAAATGACTCTGGGAACAAAACATAAAGATTTTAGGTCCATGGCCAGGAAACTCCCCAGAGTTTAATCCCAGTGAGATTGATTGGAAATATTGACAGCAAATATTGACTCTTTGCCTAAACTTAATGTAATTGTGAATAAAAGCCATTGACAAAAAGATCTAAAAAACAATTAAGCAGCAGACTTTGGGAAAATCAATATTTGTGTCATTCTTAAAACGTTTTGCTACAACTGTACACAACAATGTGAGATGCCTTCTATTTTGTAAACCCAGAAAGATTTCTTGTGAAAGTGAAAGTAAAATAAATCAGAACATGACTGCTGAAGTCTTTGCCACATTTTATGATGAGGAGATTAAAATAATGTGCCAGACCTTCACTTCTACCCAAACCACCCTATACTAGTTTTAAGATTATTTTATTTCTAGAGCACAGTTTATTTGACCAAAATTGACGCTGTACATTCTGACATAAAAGAGTGAAACAGCAAAGGAAAAGACAACAGACACACTTCTAATCTGTGTTAAATGATGAAGAATAAAAATATGTTTTAAGATTAGATTTAAAAACAGACAGTGTTGGGGCCAGCCTCACCGACAGTAAAACCCACTCTGGATCCCTCCCTTCTCCTCTCACATTGCTAATCTGATTTCTTTTTAACATTTCAGAAGGATTTGTTCATTTTTATCCACAGAGGCCACCCAGGTGCTTGTTCTGTCTCTTGTAATTTCAAGATTGGACTACTGGACCTTACTCTCAGTAGGACTAGTTCTTAGTGCCATTCTACCTCTGCCTAGGATTCAGCTGTGCTGCTGTTTTTGAACCTTCCAAACTTATTACACCTTCACTTCTCCATAATCTTCCCAATCCTCCAGTAGGGTACAGTGAAGGCATGCATCATAACTTTTCTCTGTTCTGGAACTTAAGTTTCTTAACAGTTGGGTCAATGGAAGTCTTAAAACAACATAAATAAACTGTTAACTGTACACTTCTGTTAACAATCCCCCCACTGTTCCTATGCAATGCTAGCCATACTGACTGGCAGCAGATAATTCTGATGTGGTTAATCATCAGCACCCACCAAAGTTTTGAGCAAGCCATCTAAACCCACAAGAGTCATGCCAACCAACACAGGGTTCCACACCTGTAACATTAGCCTGCTGACAGGGTATGGTTGATGGCTTGAGACATATGAGAACCACATGCAAGACATTTGCCACAGGTTTGTGAGTCCTAAATACACAATAAGTCTATAAGCTTGATTCCATGTATTCCACCTCAAGCCAGTGGTACCCAGTCCCTTCACCATTCACCAGATGGCTATTCCTCCTTAACCTTCAGAAAGGCCAGTACTCTCTGAGTGAACCCTTTGGGAGGGGCACTTTTCATGAGTCTGCATTCTTCTATTTTGTCTAATGCCCTAGTTTACTGTTTGGTGATTACCTGACCAGTGCCTGTAGGTAATCTCAAAAAAATTTGCCTTCTCTTTATTAAAAAAAAATTGCCTTCTCTTTTCCTTCATTTGCACACATGACTCTTCATAAATTAGAAACTAGACACTACATACACACAAGTATGCTAGCTAGTGTGATCAGGCCCTAATCACATGTTCGCACCATAGGTCCACACCTTGTTAATATTACCAAAGTGGACATGGACTGAAGCTGCAAAAGAGACATTGAAACCCCACAGTGCATCATCAGAAAAGCTAAGAAGCTTGATGAGCTGACATGCAGTCATATCCTGCAAATTTTCCCAATCCAAAAGCTATTTGTTTCTGTAGACCATCTCAGTGACTGACCATATTTCATTAACAAGACAACAGCATGAACCAAAGCTGAATTATAATGAGTTCAGTTGATTGTTAAATGTGTATGCACAAAATACTCATGAACGTTAGCTATTTCAAACAGATTGTACAGAGAATTGGATCTGTTGAAATATGTTAGAGGTCTCATAACCACACAGTCTAGAGCACATCATTGTTATGTGCTGCCCTCTATTGGCTGAGGGAAGGAAATTGAATGCGTTCAGAGACAAATTGAAATAGTTATTTGAAAAAAGTGAAAGGGAAGGATGAAATTTTGAATTTATCTTTACTTCTTCTTCTTCTTCTTCTTCTTCTTCTTCTTCTTCTTCTTCTTCTTCTTACTCTTTTTTATTTACTTTATTATTTTACTTTATTATGTCAGAAATTATTGGCCATTATAAGCATTAATTAGTTAACTGTAATAAACACAATAAAATACTTACCACAGAAATATTTGAAACTTGATTACTATGTAAAAGTATGTAAAAAAAAAATGTATATCCAAATTACTTCACAACACACTAGTGGTTGAGGTGCTAGACTACCAATTGGACGGTTGTGAGTTCAATTACCAGGTCCACCAAGCTGCCACTGCTGGGCCCCTGAGCAAGTCCCTTAACCCAAAATTGCTCAGTTGTATAAAATGTGATAAAAATGTAAGTCGCCCAGGATAAGGGCGTCTGCTAAATGCTGGAAATGAAATTAAATTGTGTAAAGTATTCAAACGATAGTGTCTCAGCCACACTGACAGAGAATACAAAAGAATGTGAGAATATGGATTTCAATGAAACCTAGATCAGTCTGGGGAGATTTCTACAAGATACTAAGCAACAATGCATGCTCCTTGTTGCATAGCAACTGTTGCTACGGTAGAGTCTGCTCATGGCCATGCTCATCCTACACTGTGGAATGATAAAATACAAATGCAACTCTTCAAATTAACATGAAATGTATCTGTAAAGGAACTAACAGTAGGAATTGTATGTCACTTATTATTTAACCTTTTCTGCCTTTATGATAATGCTGAATGTTCTCTCCGTGATTGCTAAAATCTGTAGAAGAAATAAGAGGATGGAGACCATTTTAGTGATGAATCCTTACTGAGGCATTGTGCATGGTAATAACTGAATTCACTGGTGTGCTTAGATGTATATTACATCTAATAGCAAAATCAAAGGGAGGTATAGAAATAACTTTTAATACAAAATAACAAAAGAAATATGCATTGTTGTCAGACATGAATTTGACACTTTTTAGTAATATAGTGAGTTGTTTAAGGGATTAAAAATGCCAAGTTATTTATTACACGAAGGCCATTTGGTCAACACATTCAAAATAATCCAGTTTACAATAAAACCACCACCATGTGACGCATGTCTCATTCCAACTCACTCCATTTCATTGTGGGGATTTATAAGTGAACTATTCCTTCATTTACTATTAAGGGTCTAATAACATGGATATCCTGCAGTGCACATGCATGGCAAGACCTTCAACAATGTCATGTTGACATGTCAAGTGACAGTGCCTTGGTCAAGTCAAGTCAAGAAGCTTTTATTGTCATTTCAACCATATATAGCTGTTGCAGTACACAGTGATATGAGACGTTTCTCCAGGATCATGGTGCTACATAAAGCAAAGACAGGGCTAAGGACTTGTAAGTACTGTAGTCTTAGCCACATAAAGTGCAGCTGTGCAACCTGGTGCAAACAGTGCAGGACAAGACTAACAAGACAGCCAAGACAGTGCAGGACAAAAGACAGTGCAGGACAAAAGGCAGTGCAGGACAAAAGGCAGTGCAGACAAAAAGTTACAAGACAATACAAAAAGTACAAAAAATATAATACACAAAAGACAATAAACAGTAAACAGAAACAGCACCGACCGACCAGTGTAAATACTGTATGTGAATACTAAATGTTCAAACAATACAGTATTTCGTGCAGTAACATTAGAATGAACAGTTTCTTAGCAGCAGGTCTTGAGATAATATATAGAATTGTGCAAAAACAGCAAATGACAGAAATATTGTACAGTATAGTATGTGCAAAATGGCTGAAATGTTGGACAGTTTGTGCAAAAGAGCAAAAAAGTGTGCAAAGCAGCATGTAAACAGTTTTATGGATGTAAGCAGCATTTAAACAGTTTGATGTGTCAGTGTGTGTGTTTTGTGTGGGTCTGTGCAGTCCATACAGATGATGTGTGTGTATGTTGTGCTCAGTACAGTTCAGTTCAGGTATTGAGGAGTCTGATGGCTTGTGGGAAGAAACTGTTACACAGTCTGGTCCTGAGGGCCCAAATGCTTCGATACCTTTTTTCCAGACGGCAGGAGGGTGAATTGTGTGTGTGTGTGTGTGGGGGGGGGGGTGATCCACAATGCTGTTGGCTTTGCAGATGCAGCATGTGGTGTAAGTGTCCATGATAGAGGGAAGAGAGACCCCAGTGATCTTCTTCTAAATGAATGAAGTCCTCACTATCTGTTTATCAATCGTGCACTTCCCAAATCAGACAGTGATGCAGCTGCTCAGGATGCTCTCAGTCGTCCCTCTGTAGAACATGGTCAGGATGGGGGGAGGGAGATGTGCCTTTCTCAGCCTTCGTAGGACGTAGATACGCTGCTGGGCTTTCTTGGTGATGGCGCTGCTGTTGAGTGACCACGTGAGGTTCTCCGCTAAATTAACACCAAGAAATTTGGTGCTCTTGATGATCTCTACAGATGATCCGTCGAGAGTGGTCGCTCTGTGCTCTTCTGAAGTCGACAACCATCTCTTTAGTTTTATCCACATTCAGAGAAAGGTTGTTGGCTCTACACAAGGTAGTTAGATGTTGCACCTCCTCCCTGTATGCTGACTCGTCGTTCTCATTTATGAGACCCACCACGGTCGCGTCATCTGCGAACTTGATAATATGATTGCTGTGCATTGCTGCACAGTCGTGAGTCAGCAGAGTGAACAGCAGTGGACTGAGCACGCAGCCCTGAGGGGCCCCAGTGTTCAGTGTGGTGGTGCTGGAGATGTTGTTCCTGATCCGGACTGACTGAGGTCTCCCATTCAGGAAGTCCAGGATCCACTTGCAGAGGGAGGTGTTTAGTCCCAGCAGGCTCAGATTCCCAAATCAGGTGTTGAGGGATGATTGTATTGAATGCTGAACTAAAGTCTATGAAAGTCTTTGTATGTAAGTGTCTTTATTTTCCAGATGAATGAGGGCTAAATGGTATTTGTGATGAATACCTTCAAGCCACATCATTTCTATTCTTACAACCTGTAGGGTCAGAGGTGATTCTGCATGAAAGTAATAATAATAATTTAAAAAAAACATTTTTTTATTTATCTTCCAAAAAATAGACCAACAATCAGAAATAGGTGGAAAAAATAAATACATCCTGTTATTCAGTAACATGGATAGCTAAATTTATCAAAATAACTGAGCTATTTTGGACATCTACTCACTGCTGAAGGGGTAAAACCTGACCCTGCAAAAGTCACTGCTGTAAGAAGCATGAAGCCACCCAAAGACAAAGGAGAGCTCGAGACAGTGCTGGGTATGATCAATTAATTATCTCTCTAATTTTGCACCTGGCCTTGCTGATGTTAACACACCATTACGTCAATGCCTGAAGGAGTCGAGTGAGTTTGTCTGGGATGACCACCATGACAAAGCCTTCAGGAAAGTAAAAGAGTTGCTCACATGTGAACCAGGCCCAGTCTTAGCATATTTTGACCTTGTCAAAGAGCTCAGACTACAGGTCGACGCTTCAAAATACGGACTTGGGGCAGTTTTGCTGCAAGATAAAAGGCCGGTTGCATATGCATCTAAGTCCCTCTCTGAGAGTGAAGTCAATTACGCTCAAATTGAAAAGTAGCTTTTTGCTGTGTTGTTTGGCTGTAAACGTTTCCATCAATACATCTATGGCCGCCAAATTGTCATTGAGAGTGACCACAAGCCCCTGGAGTCCATAATGAGGAAACCCCTGGCTTCAGTTCGTCCAAGACTACAGAGAATGATCCTTCAGCTACAGAAGTACAACGTCACCATTGTATATCGGCTCTCAAGAAAGTCACTTTCTGACCAGGATATGAGCTTTACTGAAGACATGGACATTTAGGTGCACACTGTGTACAGCAGCCTTCCTGTCAGTGACTCAAAGCTGGAGGAAATTAGAACTGAAACAAGAAAAGACCCTTAGTTTCAGAAACTAAAGAAAGTCATACAAAACGGCTGGCCTGAGGAAAAGAAAAAGTGCCCCTTGATTGTGTCAGAAATTTGGAATCACCGCGATGAGCTCTCATACCTGCATGGAATAATCTTCAAAGGTGAAAAGATTATAATGCCCACAGGTCCTCGTCCAGACATGTTATAAAGTCTACATGCCAGTCACCTGGGCATTGAGAAATGCAAGCAGAGAGCCTGTGACATCATGTTCTGGCCTGGGATGGGAAAAGAAATAGAGAGCATCATTAGCAAATGTTCAATCTGCCTCACATATTGCCTTTTTTCACCAAAGAGCCCATGATCAGTCACAGAATCCCAGATAGGCCATGGTAAATAGTGGCTACTGATTTGTTTACCTGGAACAATGAGGACTATCTGACTATAACTTCTACCGCTGTTATACACAAGCTGGAAGCTGCCTTCGCACGACATGGGATCCCAGAGACCGTCATTTCAGATAACGGCCCTCAGTATAGTTCGGGCGAGTTTGAGTCATTTGTTAAAGCATGGGAATTCACACATACCACCACAAGCCCATACTATCCGCAAAGTAACAGATTGGCAGAGAAATCTGTGGACACTGCCAAAAGGTTGCTGGAAAAGGCAAAGGCTGATAAAAGTGACCCGTACCTCAGTCTCCTGGAATATTGCCAACTGCCCAGTAGATGGTTTTAAGTCCCCGGCTCAGCTGTTAATGAGTCGCCATCTCCGATCATCCCTTCTCAATACCAATCAGCAACTTCTACCAAAGGTCATCAGCTGTAAGGGTACTGGAAGCCAGCTACCATCATCAAAGCAGCCAAGGCTGAGAGATCATATCATGTGCGTACGGCCGATGGACAGGAATACCGACGAAACAGACGTCACCTACTGTATGCACCAGAACTGCACTGTAGTGACTCTAATCAGGCTTTAAGTGATGCTGATGATGAGCCTCGTACAACATCTGGAAATGACATTTCAGATACACCTGGGCAGGCAGATTTTTTTTCCAAACCCACCATTTACAAAACCAGATATGGACGACAGATAAAACCCAGAGATATTCTGGATTTGTGAATGTACAAGGGTGTAGGCGGATCGCTGCCCTTTTCAACTGGAGAATGTACACTGTTCATTATAGTTGTATATGTAAATGCTTTCAATATGTTAGCACTGGTAATTGTTCACACTAATGTTATTCTGGGTACATAATAGTTTAATGTTTTTTGTTATTTGAACAGCAATGTTTTGTCGTCTAGTTAACAGAGTTCAAAGCTCAATGCCTAGAAGCCTCCCCGGGAATCACCAAAGTCAACCCTCACACACAGAGTTCTGCTGACTATGCCAACTTGTCATGGAAGTTTGAGTTTAAGAGAATTAAAGTATAAAATATCACACTGGCAGGCATGGGCAAGAGTAAAAAAGGTTTCACAGTTTGTTGTGTTCAGCTAACCAGCAGGACTCTATGAGAGAAAAAGGGCCCTGATCATTGATTACATTAAGATTTTATAGACAGAAACAGAATTCAAACAAAGAAGACATGTAAAAGCAAAACATCATCAATCATTGGCTGAAAATCACCGCCTGTTCATCTCCTGATCAAGCTAACCTGGACCTGCCAAGGTATGCTAGAAGGACTACTAGAAGGTTTACTGGAAGCTGTTTATGCTTGATTCCCAAGAACTCGTCTCCAGTCCCTTCTACCCTTGTCATAATCTAAGAAAACAACCGCTGGCAATGACAGTTTCTAGCCACAACAGTTACAAGGGAAAAGTATAGAAGGACAAGACCTTATAAACATCTTTAGAGTAAAAATTTCCACCACATCAGTCACATGGATCCAACCTGCCTTAATATGTAATGTTTTCTAGCCACTCACTGGGTCTGAACGTCAAATAATATTAAATTAATGTTTCTGACCAGGTGCATCATTTTATGGCCAAGTTTATACTTCTTATAATTGCTGTTTGGAGCATGGTAATTGTACCATATCACAAGAACAAATGATGTCATAGTGAAGTGGCCTAATGTGTCATCAGACCCAAGCCAACAGAGCACCTTTCTTTTTTCTATTTAACAAGAACTGAGGGCAACGAGCCAGTTTTAATAAGGCTCCTTAATAAAATGTTCCTAATAAAGAAAGTTTTATTATTAAAAAAGGAAATATAGATTTTTAAACACTAGATGCCGCCAAAATCTAATCACCATTCTTTCTCAGCTAATTCTCCATTTTCATTTTCAAAATTTTCAATTCTAAGCACTTCAACTGGTAAATTGTGTAATATATTATACATTATACTGGTGAATTAGGAAGACTGTAGAATTTGCAGAACAGATGAGCTGTAAGGTTGATTTGCTATCAGTGCACCTGTAATGATTACAGACTCTTGTGTGTCTAGTGTTATTAATTATTGATATAATTAATTGTTAAATTTATCCATTATATTAATGCAAACATAGTTATAACATAACATTTTTAAAAGAAAGTGATGTTTTCATGCAGATGCAGAGTAAGTTTCCTTTACAAAAGAAAATAAATATGCCTGTTGAACATGGCTGCTGATCTGTGTGGAAACCCAAAACCTCAGCAAGGCTGAAACTGGGGGCAGACATCACACATGCTAATGTACAACTCCAACACACTCGCCAGGTAGAGCATCAGAAAGCTGTTATCTTTTTAGTTTATTACAGTATATTAACTTTTGAAATATTAGGATACAAATGCACCATAGATGGGACTCCAGCATTCATACTGAGGGCCTCAAGTATTTAAAACAGAGGCAGCTGTGGGATTTGTTGGGAGATGATGAGACACTGCTGTGCACTGCCAGGAATAACCCAAAGGTAGTCTTTCTTCGATTACTGTAGACATTAAAAATGATTAATCTAACCAAAAAAAATATCTAAAATAAAAAACAAATACCAAACAGCTATAATATAAGTTCCTGAGCTTCTCTGTATGCTAATCTGTGTGTATATGTGTAGTACAGTCTGTATAGTGTAGTAATTAAATTGCATTACCCAGCAACTGCTGTATTTATTTAATTCTAATATAATTAGGATTCTTTGTTGCATTGGAATTGCCCTAAAATGTGCAATTCTAATTAATTAAAAGCATTATTTATTCACATGTTTGAGCTTCATCTACAGATGGCTGAATAACATTAAATCAGCCAGTTTGTTGTTTTATTCCCTCATTCTGTGTTTTCACATTCAGTTCCAGGAACTTCAGAGACAGAAAGAGGTTTTGTGCACATCAAACCGCAAGCTTGCACAACAAAATTTATCCTATCAGCCATATCTGAAATACAAGAAAGCACTACTAGCAGAAAGGTACCAGCTTCTCAGCCAGCTTATCACCTCAGAAAGACACAAACAGAAGAAGTCAGGTAAGTGTGAAGTTTAGCAAGCTATTGTGCTAATATTTTAAGCATTCAGTCCCAGAAATACAGAAGTATTTTTACAATTTTGCTTTTAATTTTAAAACACATAGACAGGTTGAATGGACATCTAAGCCTTAAGGCAACTCATCAGCTTCTAAAAGAAAAGCTTGTTCATCTTACACATGAATCTGAGGTACATGTTTAATATTTTATATATGTACAATTGTCAATGTAAATGTAAAAAGAAAGAGACAAACATTTGTTTTTACTGTTTTAGAGTCTTGGACAGAAGTTTATGGAGGGTAAAATGTTGCTGGTAGATTTTGTGGACTCTTTTCAAAGCATTCAGAAGTTCTACCATGTTCACCTGGTCCAGCTAGAGAAACTGCAGGATGTCTACATACAAACAATGAGAAATCGGAGAAAGGAAGTTTTTTCAAGTGACCAGACAACACCTGGTGTAATGAATATGTTCTATAGCACCTCTCCATCTATTATACTCCCTTGTTCCATATTTCCATTAATAGGCTATCCTGTTAAACCACCATTCCTACCTCGTCTTAGCCACTATGCACATGCCGACCTGTGCTTGCCATTAATGCACAAAAATAATGCAGGGAATTCACAAGAATTTAAGAAAACATGGCCTCAGTCTGAAGGCCAATTACAATATTTCAAAAAAGACTAGAGACCATGCACAATGAAGTTGTATCTCTGCAGAGCTACATTAATATATAAAGTGTGTGTAGTATTAAGATGAACTATTAAGATTAATATAGCATGCAACATCCTGGAGTGGAGAAAGGGTTCCTTTTTTATTCTGCTTCCTGTCAAGAGATTTTTTTCCCTCTATAGTACTGTAAAGCTGCTTTGTGTCTCTGTCTATTGATAAAAGCTTTAAAATAAATAAAACTGCATTGTTTTTTTACTTTTTATAATATAACTCCAAAATAATTAATCTTATGAAATAATTAATAGAGTAGTTTATTTTTAAAATGTGTGTTTGCTTAGATTGTTTAATGATTCACAAAAGGACAATTACCATTTACAAATAGTCATGTTGATCACATTCTCCAAATGTAGGCAGACATTTATCGCCCTGGTTAGATAAAAAAAATTGGTAATAAGACTCAAAACCTCTTCCATTACATTTGTTGGCTACATTGCATTTGGTGGCTTTTACATGCTAATGCTAATGTCAATGTCACCCCATGCAGGTAAAGTTCAGCCAGGGGTTTGGCTCCAAATGCTAATTAGAACAGATAGAGAGACACAGAAAGGGGGACAGTGCAGACATTGTTTGCCTGTTTGCCCTTGTATAAGACTTCAGTTACATTGCTGTCAGTGACTCTCATTGTTCCCAGCAACTCAAATTGGGCAATTTTCTCATCTGTCAGCCAAATGCTTAGCACACTTGGGCTCTTTGCTACACTGCTGCTATACTGGGAACAGAACTAAAATGAAATTCAAACATTCACCTGGAATATGGCCAACATTAAAACATTAATTATCTTAATTACATGTGTAATAGTTAAAATAACATTATTTTTCTTCATATTAAAAAAAACTCCAAATCAAAATATATTTTTTATTCATAATTCATTGTTAAAATAATATAAATAACATAAATACAATTATTATACAGAAAGGAATTAGTACAAAAAGTCAACAAAATTCTACAGAACTCTTCATTTCACTGTGTAAAATGTGAAGCAAATATTTTTGCAATTCTTTTTGTTTCTTCTCTCTTTGCTGATGATGGAGGAATGCTGGGCCTTGGACGAGCCACTCGATGATATGTAAACTCAGATTTTCCAGAAGTCTAAAACAGATTATTTAAAAAAAATTCATATAAGGAGAAGTGTGGAATAACATCATAAAATACCCATCACACGGATTTACTGGAAAATTAAAAACATAAAAACTAAGAAAATATCTGTCATTCAAGGATTTCTGCAAACTTCAGATTTCAGGCTTCCTTACACTGCGAATGCAGCTTCAATTACAACAATAACTACAACAACAACAATAATAATAATAATATAATTAAACAAACAATAAATAAATACATAAATAAAGTTTTGAGTTAGTATGTCAGAGCTACAGAGTTTGTATGTAATATTCCACTCATACCACAGTGATTTACCAATGATTAAAATTTGTACTGGTTTCTCTGCATCCTGACAAGCAGCATCTTTTGTGTTTTTGTAATTAATTCCAACAAAGGAAAAATGAGAGGTTGGTGAGAGACCAAGCTGCTATAATTGTTAGGAAATGTACAGACTTTTACAAAACTGTAGACTATAGATACTGTAAACAAGACCCAATATCTGGTAAAAAATAAAAATAATACAAATAACTGACTATAATTCAGGTGTGACATCAAAGATCGGGTCACACGTGGATTATAATTTCAGAAACCCAATATAAAATACTTTACATGACTTGAAAGACATCATTTGAAGATTTGCATCAGATTTGCTAAAATGTTCTGAAGAAAAGACATTTCTTTAAGCAGTAACACTTACAGGATCACCAGCAGTTGAGGGAAAAACAGGAGCCAAACGCAGCGCTCTCATAGATGCCTCCAAGTGGTGAGACGGAAGAAAGAAATTTGGAATCTCTACAGCGTCACAGCTAGAAGAATTTGGGTTAAGGTATAAATGAACAGAAGGAATATTGTGGGCTGTTGTTAAGGTATTCCGAAAGGTTCCGAAATCAAAAGGTTGTGAATTAGACGCCCAGGGCCACCAAGCTGCCACTGCTGGGCCCCTGAGTGAGTCCCTTAACCCTAAATTATCTAAATGGATGGCCATTATCACTCTGGGTATGGGCGTCTGTCAAATGCCGTTAACGTAATGTAATGCAAATGACAGCGAATAGGTGTTCTGCTTTAGGAAGCAGAAATTAGACACACAGGAATTTATACTCTAAACCTTAGCTGCAAGTTATGCATGATATCTGCTAAAACTTTCAGACATCAGCTTTGTATGTTTGTTTACTTGTTTGAGAAACCTGCATTTACATTACTGAAAATGTGACCTAAAACTTATGTATAATCCTGGAGGTTTCATACTGTATCTCACAGGCAGCCACCAATGTCTTTTCAGCCTAGGACTTGGATTAGCCTAACAACTTCAGTATCATCAACATGAGTCACATATACACAGAGCTAAATGCTTGTAGATCGTTTAGCTATTGACTTTATCATTTAGCTCTTTAGCAAGTTGACTTTAAAACACAGTCAACTTGACCTGCTATCATTGTCTTGTATTAATACATTTCACAGAAAATACTAAAGGTAAAAAGGATACAGTTTTATGTTACTTTCAGTTTTTTCTCTTTCACTGTATGCCTCTGTTCTAGATCCAGAGCTAGAAGATATTGGTGAGGCTGAATCTTCTGTATCTGATGCACTGTCTTGTTGATCATGATCTGTCTCCTGCCCAGTGTCTTGCTTGGAATCGTTATTAAAATGCACCCTGTCATTTCCATCTTCCCCGGAAACATTATGCACATCTCCTGCATCACAACCTCCTGCATCTCTCACTGTATGTCTTCCTGTATCGCCTCCTGTATCTTCTCCTGTATCCTCACATGATTCAATCTCAACAGAAAGATCTGAATCACTAGAAGTTCTCTGTAGTTTAGAGGTAGTAACTGATGGAGACATTGAAGTTTCTCTCCCTTTTTGGTATATGATGTCTGCAGGCTGCTCTGTTGCCTCAAGACTCTCTAAAGAGCCAAGTTCAGGATCAGACAGCACGGTAGTCCAGGGGCTTGTTCTGTCCGTGGCTGAAGTGATCTCGTTGAGAGGCCGAGGTTCTATCAGTGTCTCTTCAAATTCATCACTGTCATCTTCCTCCACCTCATCCTCCTCTTTATTCTCATCCCCAGATGAGAGATCATCTTGGTTTAGTTCCTCATTCCTAGGATCAGGTTCTTCTGATGTAAGAGACAGGAGTGGTGAGATGTCCTCTATCTCTGTTTCTGGGGCTTTATTATAAACATCCTCTGTCCCACAGTTCTCTGAATGTCCCACACTTGAAAAAACACACACTTCAGATAAAGCTGGGTTGGTAGTAGGGCTACTATGTGTGTTTGAGGATGATTTTTTGGTTTGATGTTCACTTATACCTGTAAAAACATAAATATATATTTTCATGATCTATAGTTTTATCAGATTGAATTAGGGAAACAAGCAGGATTGATGTAGGACTTACTTTTAATGATTTCATTAACCTCTCCCACCAGTTGGTTGGACTTGAGAAGTAGCTGTTGAGTGTCTGTTTCTGAATCTCTGTGTGGTTCCTTGTCCACAGGGTTTTGATTCAGCTCCCCCAATGCAGAGAACACGGGTGTAGACAACTTGCGGCTAAAGTACTTTCGGATATCATCCAGCTCACTGAGGTTTTTCCTGAAAGGCCGTAAGAGCTATGTGTCTTCTATTGCACAAATATAACCAAGAAAAACGAGTGTCACAAATTCTAACTTTAATTTGCAACAGAAAGATAATTAATACCTCAGGGCTGAGAAAAGTGCTGAGCTAGAAGGATCTCCAGCACAGTTACTCAGCATGACACTTTCCTTCTCCCGCAGATTCTTATGGAACTGGCGAACTTTGTCCATGTGCTCGTCATGATGGTCAGCCTGGCTTAACCTGAAGCAACAATGATAACAGTGTGCTGTTTGACAACACAGCAGTGCTAATGCACCCCATCGTCACAAATAAGCTTCTCAACCAATCTTTTATTAGTTACACTATCCCTTTAAAATTGGAAATCATTACAGTAACAGAAGACAAAATCCAGCACAAACATTTGAGAGAGTCTTTAAGATAGTCAGTCAATTTAAGATATTTTTCATAGCAAGCTGTTTGTAATTTTCATGCCTGCAATAAAAAATACCTTACCAGAAGCTTTAAGATGCCCCTTAAAGTGAAAATGCATGTATTCACTAAGCTAGAAGACCCAAGAAGGAGCAAATGCAAATAATACAATTTAAACCTACAAAAAAATGAAATAAAAATTAAGCCTTGAAATGAAATCCCGTTGCAATATGCACTGTATGGTCATATAGGGATGTGTTTAGAGATCTAGAAACACTAACAGATTACAGAAACAAGATCTTATGGCATACCAAGACATCATTCATATCATATGTCACAATGATGTCATATACGATTTTATATCTTAAAATCTTTTATTTAAAAAGGTTTATTTTTAAGGTTCATACCTTGTAAACAGCAATCGGTCTGCCTGCTCAGGAGTGCTGATCCTCTGCTCGGAGAAGCGGCTAATGTGACTGGGGAAGCCGCTGTACACGGCTGTGGTTTGATAACACAGCGGCATGGCACTAAACAGAGGCTGAAACAGAGACAGGAAAAAGTCTTGAGGTGCACCAAATACCCTTATAAAACTAAATACCTCTTAGTTTCTCTAGTGTACAAGTGTGATTTTAATAAATATTTGTATTATTAGTCTGAGTTTAAATTCCAGACTGACGATATGGGAACATTTAGACAGAGAATATGCAGCACACGTACACTGGATTCTGTAGCAGTGTTCTCGTGCATGGTCTGTCTCTGGGCTCGCAGCTCCTGCACACCCTTTCGAGGAGACACAGACACTTTGATCTGACCTTGGCATTGCCCGCTTAAGTCTGTAATGTTGTACCAGCCACACACGGACTGGAAGCCAGACAGAAGAGGAGAAAGGTCCACTGAGGTGAAACCTATTACACGCTCTATTTCTGTTCAAAAGGAAAACAGAGGAAAAGAAACTACAACTGTTAATGTTACTCAGTTTGATAGCAAATAAAAACAGAATGTAAATGAGACTACATGTACTCAGACTATACCTCCTCTGTGCCAGACTTTGAACACCAGAGACTGCTGTGGATCTAAAAGCAGCTCTTTTGAAAGCCTGAGAAAAATGTCAATTAATTAGAAATACACAATATAGTTAGTTGGCTCCTTTGTGTGTCAATATGTGTGTGTACATATATGATTGTGCACGTTTGTGTGAGCGTATGTTTGTGTGTGTACATGTTTGTGATTGCACGTTTGTGTGTGCACGTTTGTGTAAGTGTACGTTTGCGTGTGCACATGATTGTGTGTGCACATGTTTGTGTAAGTGTATGTTTGTGTGAGTTTATGTTTGTGTGTGTACATGTTTGGGTAAGTGTATGTTTGTGTGTGCACTTGTTTGTGTGAGTACATGTTTGTGTGAGTACATGTTTGTGTGAGTACATGTTTGTGTGAGTGCATGTTTGTGTGAGTACATGTTTGTGTGAGTACATGTTTGTGTGAGTACATGTTTGTGTGAGTGCATGTTTGTGTGAGTGCATGTTTGTGTAAGTGCATGTTTGTGTAAGTGCATGTTTGTGTAAGTGCATGTTTGTGTAAGTGCATGTGTTTGTGTGAGTTTATGTTTGTGTGTGTACATGTTTGTGTGTACATGTTTGTGTGTACATGTTTGTGTTTGCATGTTTGTGTGTCCACATGTTTGTTTAATTATGTTTGTGTGCGCACCTTTTTTGTAAGTGTATGTTTGTGTGCGCACATTTTTGTGTCAGTGTATGTTTGTGTGAGTGTATGCTTGTGTGAGTGTATGTTTGTGTGTGCAAATGTTTGTGTAAGTGTATGTTTGTGTGAGTGTATGTTTGTGTGAGTGTATGTTTGTGTGAGTGTATGTTTGTGTGAGTGTATGTTTGTGTGAGTGTATGTTTGTGTGTGCAAATGTTTGTGTGAGTGTATGTTTGTGTGTGCAAATGTTTGTGTGAGTGTATGTTTGTGTGTGCAAATGTTTGTGTGAGTGTATGTTTGTGTGAGTGTATGCTTGTGTGAGTGTATGTTTGTGTGAGTGTATGTTTGTGTAAGTGTATGTTTGTGTGTGCACATGTTTGTGTAAGTGTATGTTTGTGTGAGTGTATGTTTGTGTGAGTGTCTGTGTGTGAGTGTATGTTTGTGTGTGCACATGTTTGTGTGAGTGTATGTTTGTGTGAGTGTATGTTTGTGTAAGTGTATGCTTGTGTGTGCACATGTTTGTGTGAGTGTATGTTTGTGTGAGTGTATGTTTGTGTGTGCACATGTTTGTGTGAGTGTATTTGTGTGTGAGTGTATTTGTGTGTGAGTGTATGTGTGTGTGAGTGTATGTGTGTGTGAGTGTATGTGTGTGAGTGTATGTGTGTGAGTGTATGTGTGTGTGAGTGTGAGTGTATGTTTGTGTGAGTGTATGTGTGTGTGAGTGTATGTGTGTGTGAGTGTATGTGTGTGTGAGTGTATGTGTGTGTGAGTGTATGTTTGTGTGAGTGTATGTGAGTGTATGTGTGTGTGAGTGTATGTGTGTGTGAGTGTATGTGTGTGTGAGTGTATGTGTGTGTGAGTGTATGTGTGTGTGAGTGTGTGTGAGTGTGAGTGTATGTTTGTGTGAGTGTATTTGTGTGTGAGTGTATTTGTGTGTGAGTGTATGTGTGTGTGAGTGTATGTTTGTGTGAGTGTATGTGTGTGTGAGTGTATGTGTGTGTGAGTGTATGTGTGTGTGAGTGTATGTTTGTGTGAGTGTATGTGAGTGTATGTGTGTGTGAGTGTATGTGTGTGTGAGTGTATGTGTGTGTGAGTGTATGTGTGTGTGAGTGTATGTTTGTGTGAGTGTATGTGTGTGTGAGTGTATGTGTGTGTGAGTGTATGTGTGTGAGTGTATGTGTGTGAGTGTATGTGTGTGTGAGTGTATGTTTGTATGTGCACATGTTTGTGTGAGTGTATTTTTGTGTGAGTGTGTGTTTGTGTGTGCACATGTTTGTGTAAGTGTATGTTTGTGTGTGTAAGTGTTTGTGTGTGCACATGTTTGTGTGAGTGTGTGTTTGTGTGTGCACATGTTTGTGTGAGTGTATTTTTGTGTGAGTGTGTGTTTGTGTGTGCACATGTTTGTCTAAGTGTATGTTTGTGTGTGTAAGTGTGTGTGTACATGTTTGTGTAAGTGTTTGTGTGTGCACATGTTTGTGTGTGAGTGTATGTGTGTGTGAGTGTATGTGTGTGTGAGTGTATGTGTGTGTGAGTGTATGTTTGTGTCAGTGTATGTGTGTGTGAGTGTATGTGTGTGTGAGTGTATGTGTGTGTATGTTTGTGTGAGTGTATGTTTGTGTGTGTACATGTTTGTAAGTATTTGTGTGCACGTTTGTGTGAGTGTAAGTGTTTGCGTGTACATGTTTGTGTATTTGTGTGCATGTTTGTGTAAGTGTATGTTTGTGTGCGCATGTTTGTGTGTGCATGTTTGTGTAAGTGTATATTTGTGTAAGTGTATGTTTGTGTAAGTATAAGTGTTTGTGTGTGCACATGTTTGTGTAAGTGTATGTTTGTGTGTGTACATGTCTGTGTGTACATGTTTGTGTGTGCACATGTTTGTGTGTGCACATGTTTGTGTAAGTGTAAGTGTTTTTGTGTGCATGTTTGTGTGTGCATGTTTGTGTGTGTACAGACATGAGAGAGAATGTTGTGTACCTGCAGTCCTGTTGATGGTCCCACACTGGACACTCACTATCCTGTACTGCAGATGTGCTCACTGTCGCAGGTTCATCAGCTGTAACATAAGATACCCAGCAGCTGGGGAGGCTGTTATCCCTCTCAGCTTTAGGGCAACCTGTGATCATATAGACACCATATCTTTAATTTGAAAATGGCAGCGTGTCCCTTTGGCAATCCCAATATTCTGGGTAAGTTCTAGGTAATTTTGAGAAACAAGACAGAACTGATTGCCTCTACAAGAGATCGGGTTTGCAAATGATCCCTAAGTTGAGAAGAAATATATTTAATGCAAGAGTGTAATAACAGGTTAGCCAATAAAAATGTTTATATTGTCATAATTCCTACTTCCTATAGGGAAGAAGTACATTGTGTAAAACATATTTATTTCTGCAGCATATCTTACCTTTCAGACTAAGGTGCATAGCTCGCTCTACACTGACAGTTGCAGTGAAAGTGTTGTCACTGGTGATCACAGTTGAGCTTTGCACTGATTTAGTTTGTTGTGTATTAGACCCACAATGCTGTCTAGACTGAGTGTTTGGAGTGGGAGATTGTACAGGCGAGGGTCCTTTGTCCTCCTCTTCCTCTCCGGTGCTGCTCAGCTGCATCTCCTCCTCTGTAAGTGTTGGGGCCTGATGTGTGTGTGGAACAGATCCTGCTGTCACAGTGATGTGGGCTCTCAGAGCAGCTCCACTCAGGTCAGCAGCAGAAGGATTAAACAGAGGATACACACCTACAGAGTCAGTGGAAATATCACACATATTACACACATCCTTTGTTCATGTGCACTCATTTTTCCCTTCATATTTGTCATTATTCTGTACATAAAAATATAGTAAAATAGTTTTTTTTTCCTGTTCTGGCACCGAGGAGCTGGAATGAACTTCCCCTAGATGTCCAAACATCCGAGTCACTGACTGTCTTCAAACAGCAGATGGAGACTTGCCTCTTCCTGAAATACTTGAACTAGCATTTTCTCCCTGTTTGTTCTATGTCTATATTTATAATAAAAAGAAAATCCTGAACAGAACTGTTAAACTGTAATAACTCACCTAAATTGTTTACATTTACAGCATTTGGCAGACTCTCTTATCCAGAGCAATGTACAAAAGTGTTTTTAAGTCTCTATCGATGAATACATTAACACAGATGTAATGAATTGGGCATCCAGTGACACAATAACACCAGGTGCAGTGCCCTATTGAGGCCTCTCTGGTTGGACCGCAGAGACTTCATTATTTGGTGTACACTCGGAAGGGGAATAAAAGCACTGCTTTAAAATGCATATATCATTTTAAAAAGTACAGCAAGTAATTTTATATTTATTTATATAAGTGCCCCTTTATGGTAGGTGCACCTGAAAAAATGACAGGCATAAGCTTTGGTGTACCTAATAGCCATAAATATTACTGTACCACTTATTGTCTGCTTGTGCTCTGAAGTTTTTGCGAGGGTTGAAAGATCCACAAAGGCAGACCCCACCAGGCGATCCGACTTGTGAGGCCGCAACCGTTTCTCCTTCCCAAAGGATACCCACAACTGCACATCTAGCTTCTCCTCCCTCAGATACCACAGAAGTGGCTGACTTATTCTCAGTTCTACAGCCTGGGTGCCCGTGAATGCCACAGTAGCCATGCCCTCACCCTCTTCACCATCTTCCAGAGCTGGATGCCTTAGCTCAGAACAGAAAGCCTCCTGATCATTAAATTTGTATCTATAGTAACAATAGGTAGACCTCTGGAGCTCTGTGTGACCTGGGAGCAGCAGGCAATGGACAGGTAGCCAGGCTCTGGGCATAAGAATAGAAAATGTCATTGTGCACATTCTTTGTGAAGGAGTGTCCCATTTTTTTTCATCATCCCAATCTTCCTCTCTCCCGTCCGCCGCAGGTTCCCATCCTAGCATCCGTGCGGAACTCAGGACTCGCTCCCGGTCTGTGCGGTGGCTGAAGTTTATAGAGAGTTCGAGTCCTCCGACTGAAGTTAGGCCATGATGTAAAGACACACGTGGAGGGAGGGAGAGACCATACCAACCAGAAATACCTATAAAAAAAATAAAATCTCTCTCTCAATATATGTATAACATGTATATACACCAGGTTATAATACAGTTATGGCTACAGTCATGGTTAAAATTTAAAGTTCTTTACTTTAACATTTTAAGTAAAGAGGTTCTTTTTATTACACACCCTACCTGTTCTTTTAGAAAGGAGGTCAGCTAGTCGAATTTTCACTGATCCCAGTATGCTGTCTTCAGATCCTGATGCATTCATCACTAAATGAGATAATTTGTTTAAATATTAATAAGAATGTGGTCATTAGCTATAGGAAGTAGTAATGGGGTAAGTGGAGCCTTGTAAAAGCTTTCATTGCAGGTAACAGAAGACTATATCTTACTTAGGATTATTAAGATTAAAATTGCACACTATGGCTTTTAATATTATAAAGACTGGAGAGCTAATGTAATTCTGCAATAGTACAAAGACCACTAACATGACAGCTAGAACAGCTGATTTGATTACCCCTAGCTGTTGCAGTCTTCAGATTGCTCACCTTTGCGTCCATCTCTGTTATAAACTGTAAAAATGGCCATAGCTTCCTGCAGCACCTCAGCTAGACTCACACTCTCTCCACTGTCCCTCTGCACCAACAGCTGACAGCAAAACTCAGTGTGATGCTCAAACTGTGGGCAAAAGCTCCTGGCTGTTATACGTGTCGTCCTGATCTCCTTCTCTGGCAGGAACGAGAGCTGCAATGTGACGAACGAATTAACTCCCACCTCTGAGTAGTACTTCAATCCTATGGCCCTGTGTGGAGAGACAGATCTTATATACTGTGGGGAATACAGCCTAGAAGTTATCAAGGTCATTATGAAAAAAACATAGCACTAGTAAAGTAAAACAATCAAGATTGCTCATCCTTACCAGCTGCCATTAACTTTAACTCTGAGTTTTGCTGCTTTGGAGAATTGACAGTAAACTCAGGAAGGCAAATAACTCACCGTGCTGCAGCCTGCAGGCCAGTGGCTCTGTGCACCTGCACGACCAGATTCACCACGCGGGTGGGCAAAATGCCTTCCTTTAAACTATTCCTCCTCACTGGCCGGGTCTTGTACTGAACACTCACTTCAAGTAGACCTAAGAGCAAGTGCAACTGATATTATATAAGCTGATAAATTTAACGACCCCAATCATTAGTGTGGCGATTGATCAAAATATGCATAAGTTTGTGCATCTTAAAGACTTTTAATAGGAATAAATTAACAACAATAACAATAATAATAATACTAATAGTAACTATAATACATGATTACCGCAAAGTTTAAACTTTAAAAACATAATTCATATATTTTCTATCAGGAGATTCAAACTTTGTAACAGGACATAAATTAGAACCCTACATTGGTATCGCTAAAAAATGTTCACTATTCTCTATTCTCTTTATTCTCTTTATCTTGCGCAAAATAGACACGGATGTATGTACTATTATAATGAAAGTTGCAGATATAAAGGCACTTATGTATTTAAAAAAGTATATTCTTTATGTGCCACAATGTTTCTACAGACAAATGAAGGAGCAGTTGCATCACTAGGAGTTTTATTTTTATTTATTTTTGAATTAATTTGAATAATTAATAACTTATCACAAGCGTATATGCATATGACAGCCAAGAACTCAAGATTCTACACCAGATAAAAGAGTGACATAACACGTCCATTTTAATACTTTAATACAAATCTACTCGTTTCAATGATTTTAATAATGTTCACATATATAAAGTTAGTTTAGAGATCATGAAGCCCACAGTTTGAACAGTGTATGATAATGAATGTGTTGATGAAGTGTACCTGAGGGTTGTGTCTGGACATCAGTAGGCTTGTCAGACTTTGGCACAAGTGGGAGACAGAAGAGCTGTGCTTCCATTACTCCTTGCCTCTGCATTGTGACCATGGCACACAACTTGGCCATGGGCAGCAGTCCTCTGGCTACCAGTTGCTCACGCACATTTGGGTAATAATACCTGCCGTGTTTGTTTGTTCAATAAATAGGAAAACATTTATGAATACCCTATTGTTGTAATTGCCAAAGCCACAACTGCACCTGGTGCAGTACAGTACATATAATATGCAAATACCAAATACAAGAACAGATCAAAAATAAACCGGGTATCACAGAGTGGACCAAGTGTCACTACGTGCCTTAAAAATTGGATCATTCTTTTGGGGGGGCTTACTGTGATTGCAGACGTGATTGTTTAAAAGCTCTATATTTATTTTTATTTACAGTTGAGGTCATTTGAAAATGTTAACTGATTAAGCTATTTAACATAACCGATGTTTACATAAAATCCACAAAACTAAATAATACTGAATTTACACAAATTAACCAGTTCAAACCTGTTCCTCAGTGTGAAAAGTAATTCATATTCAGGATTTCATAGTCATAAAGCCTCTATATGAGGTCAAATGGAAAGGGGTCAAATATCCAGAAGATGCTGGAAGAGCAAAGAATTTACAGGATCTGAAGGATTTATCTAAAGAACTATGTGCAGTTTAACTGTTCAAGACAAACAAGGGGCTGGCTCATGAAGAAGTCTCCTTGAACGACATCACTGATCCTCCAGATAACAACAATGTTAGTAATCAGGGAGATGTAAATGTTTGAACTGTTTCATTTGTATAAATTCAGTTATTACTTTGTCTTGTGAACTTGTTTATAAATGTAGCAATTATACAATTCCTTATTTTTTTTCAATTATTAACAGCAATGGGGTGTATACTTATGACCTCAATTGTATGAACATTAAGGCATGGAAAGGCCTTAGGCCACCACTCCATGCATTGACAATGGTTTAAAACACTTTAATTTACAAATTGGTTATATTTGTTGCTTTATTAAATATGATATTTTTATGGACAAACATGAAAAATTTGAGAAAATGTTCATCTCTTTACCTGCACCAGACTTCAAACTGGATTCCTCCTCCATTGCTGAAGCCCTGACTGGCCAGCGAGCTGAGCAACAGCCTCTGCACTGGAACACCAGGAGGTGCCACTAGCACATGTGTCTCACGATGGCCAAACACGGAATCGGGCATGCACAGTGTAGTAGCAGTGCGATATGACTTCAGATCTACATCTGAGTAAGAAAAAATAAAATCAGTTTTTGCAAAAAATAAATGAGATATACCTGTTTTCAATAGAAACAAAGAGTCGATACAACTTTTAGAATGAAAAAATGCTCACATTATAAAAGCAGATGTGTTCTGATTGCTAGAATGCTAAAAAGAAAAATGCTCTACAGCTGACATTCATTATTAAACCACATTAACATGCATGGCCAAAGTATTGATTGCTATTGACAAGTTACAGATGCTTACTGTTTTCCACGATATGTGGATCGTTGTCCTGCCAGGCCTCCTCCTGAGTGGGGAATGAGTACTGGATATAACAATCTGCTTCTCCCCAGATAGTAGACTGCAGTGGAGTTAATCCCTTTACTCTCTCAATCCGTACCAAAAACACATGCTCATCCTTAGCTTGAGCAGAAGGAGGAGTGTTTAACTGCACAAAGGAAAAAAATGTAAAAAGATTTAGTGTCATGGTTCTCAAAGAAATGTCTATGAACCCCATTTGTCAGTGAAATGCAGCTATTAGGTCATATAAAATATGTGATTTTATTTGCATCAATTAGGCTACAATCAAAACACCTGAACATTATAGAAGGGGTTTCTTCCTTTTACAATTTTAGAATATTAATGAATACATTGTGTAGTGTCTAAGAAAATAGAAAAGTGTCAAACAAACCATTTAACATTTTTAATTCTTTACAGTTTTTCTGGTAAACCTTTGTCATCATCTAAAATACTTTTATTGGGGAGCTTCATTTAGGAGGCTTTTCTCAAAGATTCCATGCCTGTATTGGATGACCATCATGAGGGGCTATATCACGGTGGTACCTAAAGGCAAATCCCTTAAATCCCTCATACTGTGACCATCCAGGATTAGACTGTGGCACACAAGCTTTAAACATTTTAAGAAAACAGACCTTTATATCTTCAATGGGTCGGTGGTCTAGTAAGTGGACTGGTCTGGGCATCCGAGACACGGAGCTCAGGTCCTCGTCTCTCATGCGCTGTAGAGCTGTGATCTGCTGAGACGTACCCATGGCCAAAAACACCCTCAGACTCCCACGTGTTCCACCACTGAAAATGTCCACTACGGGCAGATAGCTGTCTACTGCCACCACTGGATACTGTGCCTGTAGAAGCAGCTGGCAAACTTTGGGGTCTCTGTTGGCCAAAAAAAAAAAAAAGGAGTAACAAAGGTTTATTAGGGGATGTGTTGTAATGTGCAAATCCAAAGCAAATCCACAGTGCAATATGCTACAGACATGGTGCAGGTGATAGTCATCTTTTGAGTTAACTGCTATAATAAATTTAAGGTCAACCTGAATGACATATAAAACTGGTGTAGAGGTAGTTTGACCAGCCCGAGGAGTTTATCATCATGTGCAGAACTTGCTCTGAGCCAAACCTCTATGATCATCATATTATTCCTCATCCTCTCTAACAGTTTGGGAGTGAGAGCTACTGGTGCCACCTGCAGAACACACACACACACACACACACACACACACACACACACACACACACACACACACACAATATATAGATAGATGCACCATCTACGTTTGAAAAATATTTTACTTTTTCACTTTTTTTTGTAAAAACTACAGACTTCATCTCATTGAACTCACTTGAATCAAGCTGAATGTTGGGTGTGCCTGACCCCAACTGACCACAGACCGAATCGTCTCTTCAGATCCAAAGAGCTTACAGTTTAAATAGACATTGGGCTGCAAAGGTGCACAATGGAAATCTTTTCCATCTGGCACCATAAGCAGGGTGTGGAACAAAAGATCACTGTCTTCCTCCTCTGTGAGTTGAGCAGATTTACGGGGAAAGTTTTGAGCTCCGTGTGGTGAAACAGACCTGGCCTCTGGCATTAAGATGTTCGAGGATGAATGAACTGCCATGGGAGGTGTCTCTCTTCTGTCTGTCTTCTGAGAACTGTTACTAACATGTGGGAAATCAATAGCGTCTCCATCATCCGGCTGTCCAAGAGAGATGTCTGCTTTTGGTGGAGATGTGCCTGCACATGCTGCCATGTTCTCTAACCTGCTTTTGGAAGTGAAGTCTTTCTTGTTTGCAGCCAGTTCAAATGAGACCTTCAGAACCATAAAAATGGCATCAATATTGTTGTATGATCCAAACACAAACATATACAAAGTGATATCATCCATTTAAAATAAAAAAGATGCGTATTACATGACTTAATAAAATCAAACAGTTTAACAAGTATACATTCCAGATAAGCTTCAAAATAAGCTCGGTTAATTGGGCAAAGCTCAGCAGACAGTGACTGTAAAGATAAAAACACTGAACTACAACTTTACAACACTGGGAACAGATCCTACAAAGGTCCTCTAAAAGTCATAATAGTTGAAGGGTCTGTTACCTTGAGAGGTCCAATGTCCTGATTTGTATAGTCACTGTCAATTCTTTGGACAGGAAGTGAAGTGGTGATACTCAGTCGATCGCTCTGAAGCAAAGTGCGTAACTGGAATACAGCCGTCCCTATTGGAACAGGCTAAAGCAGATAGAGGGATTAATATGTTAC
Organism: Tachysurus fulvidraco; assembly: GCF_022655615.1. Taxonomy (NCBI): domain Eukaryota; kingdom Metazoa; phylum Chordata; class Actinopteri; order Siluriformes; family Bagridae; genus Tachysurus; species Tachysurus fulvidraco. Next base: position 4,972,266 of record NC_062528.1, on the reverse strand, counting down.
TCCTAATATCTGACATAATATATTCCAAAAAATTTGGATTCTACAAAACACTGAAAGATTACAGATAGTCATTTTACTTTCTTTTGATGATTCTTCCTCAAGTAGATTGTAAAGTTAAGGTTTGTGTCCCACCATTGCTTAATGGTGGTGCCACTGAAGTGCACTGGAAAGACACTCCGATGCTGAAATTTCACCACTGAGGAAAAAAAAAGAAATATGATACATTCTTTGTACCATTTTATTTCTCCCAATTCTTGTAATAACAAATGAAAATAAAAACAAATTCTCACCTCCACCCACAGCTTTATTGGAGACAACTCTTGTGACCTCCACAGGAATTGATTTCCCAGTAGCATTATTAGCAGATGCTAATGGAAAGTGATATTCAACAAAATATGTGCTGGAAAAGAGATAAAATGAAATACTGGTTTGTTTATATACGAATGTAATAATAATACTAATAATAATAATTAATTGTCGCACTATACACTGTATAAAAGTTTATAATAAAAAAATGGGCTATACCATTTCCGAGTAGTGAGAGGTAGAGGAGGTCTTCCTTTTCCTGATTGCTTCCTTGATATATTTGAGGTATCGTCTGTAGGGACTAATAACTGAATAACTATAACTCTAGCTGAACTGATGCCTCCAAGAAGTGAAACCCTGTCCAAACTCAGCCCAGTGAAGGAAATCATGTTTCCGCTATGTGACGTGACACCCAAATCTAGCCTTCAAAGATGAACAGGAAAAAGAAAACAAGCTGCAATCAGTAATGACTGGAGTGAATTTCCTCTGAATATTCGTAGGTTAAGTTATAAAAAACCTTTGTTAACCAAAGAGCATTTTACTAGTTGGGTAACTGAAGCGGTAAAAAAAATGCTCATCTAAATGTTTACCTGGCATTTTTTTCCAAGCTCTTTTGCTGGTTATGCTCATCTTCTGCATCCAAACAGCTATCAGTCACCTAAAAAAGAAAACAGAAGTCCTGAAATAAAATGAAGCTTGTGATATGCAGATCTTATGACAGGACAACTGCATAAGCATTTCTATAGAAAACTACACCAAAACATAAGTTTTACATTTAACTCAGTACATTTATTTGGCTGATGCTTTTACACAAAGTAGCTAAACAATTAGGAGATTGTTTTGAGGCAAATTGGGTTTTAATCTCTACTAGCTTCAATCCCTTACCCTCAGCTACCACTTTTCACACATAACTTACTGAAGCCTTGTAGAACAGGTTCTCCAGTAGACTCTGATCATACTGGGGATCACTGAGCTCACTGTCCAGGAGTAAACTACTGCAGCCGGAGAGAGAGCCGGGAACAGAACCTTCTCCATCCCATAAAGCAAGCACGGATCCGTTAACACTGAAACCAATGAATTTACAATGTACCCAGTGTTTGTACAGTGTAGGATTTACACATAATATCAAATTACATGACTTGGACATGTCTTATTATACAAACTCCAAATTGTAAAAAAAAAACATCCAAACATTAAAAAACTCCAGTATTTATCAATCAGCTACATGTGTGTCGTTATATAAAACCACTCCATCAAGTTTCCCTGAAGTTATCAAAGAAAGGTAAGCATATTGTCTCTGAAATTTCTTATAACAAGTCAAATCGCACTTGTTGGAGCAATCGAAAAATTATGTGAAAGGTATCTTTGAAAATTACTTTCCTTAATTACCCACAGCATTAATTACCCAACATAAAATTGTGTGAAATAAAAGTCTTAGTATAACTTCACTGAGCAGATTATGAGGTTCTAGTTGTGGGGCTAAGATTTCACCTGGATACCACATAATGTTTAGGAACGTGTGAGAAGCTGATTTATTTTCCATTATAGGCTAAGCACAATAAGCGTTGATATTGTCTATAATAATTGTGTTTGTGCTACAGTTAAAAAGAAACACATTTTTATATTCCTGATATTCCTTAAATACAATAGAAATGCCATCTTCATTACCTCCCTAGAAGCTGCTCCAGAGCTGTGTCATGTGTATCAGGCACGAGGAGTTCAGGGTCCTCAGTTGAGTGATGAATACGTGAGTGGAGAATATTCTGCATCACCGGCGTTGTCGATAAAATTGGGGTCCTTTTTTGATGTGGACAAAAAAAACATTAATTTATCAGACAGTCGCCATAGTCTGATTGCACTCCAGAATTAAAGACACCATTCTGCCAAAAAAAGCAATAATTAATGAAGAAAATAAAAATGAAATACAATCATTTTTATTAAAATGCTAAGAAAATGTTAGTATTAATATTAACAATACATTGAAATATCAACATGAATATGTACCAAGATATTAACACTGCTAATAAATATTTTAAGCCCATGGAAACAAAATATCATTTGTGAATTTTTTTCCTTTCATTTTTACTTGCTCTCTGTATAAATATGTGGTTCCAAACGTAAAAAGACCTTTTAGCTGCTGCTTGCTGACCTGCACAAAGCAGGTACTGGAAATAATTCTAAATAAACAGTTCAAAAAATCATTAAGCACAATTAAGGCCATAAAAAAAGTCTAAAATGTCTGAAACAGTTTTTTGAAGAATAAACCCAGACAACTATTACGGCGGAACCTGTTGGGGCAGCTGACCGAGGGGATATTTTTTATCAGTAAATAAACTCAATGAGTAATACTATGTGTTTTTGTAGTATTGTGTGTTGTACCATGAAAGGTTTAGCTCCGTTTCATGCGGAAGACGTTCAGTTTCTCTAGCGCTGGAAAGCTGATCCTATATTAACACGGGTCCTGCTTCTTGCCTTATCGTAAGCCTTTTTTTCGCATTCTTTCTTTGTTTTTATTAATGTTAATGTCAATGTTAAAACCGCTTTCTGCTAATGTCACATATGCACACTGAACACTCTCTCAGCCATATTGACAAGACACGGCCCTTTCTGCTCATTGGCTACACGTTAGTTTTGTTTTTGTTTTGTTTGGCGGCCCATCTGAAGCATTTCAAACAACGGAGACCCCACCTTTAACCCATGAGCACATAGTCAAAGCACACATGAAGTGAAGTGAAGTGAAGAGAAGTGACGTGACATACGACTAAGTATGGTGAACCATACTCGGAATTCGTTCTCTGCATTTAACCCATCCAAAGTGCACACACACAGCAGTGAACACACACACACACACACACACACACACACACACACACCCCGTGAACACACACCCGGAGCAGTGGGCAGCCATTTATGCTGCGGCTCCCGGGGAGCAGTTGGGGGTTCGGTGCCTTGTCTCGAACCCACAACCTTAGGATTACGAGTCAGACTCTCTAACCATTAGGCCAGGATAGTGCAGGAGACTGAAATCTTTCATTAGACTGAAATCTTGTGTTGTGCTCAGAATGAGACCAAAATCCACCAAACATCTTGGTCATGCACAACATCGGTTTGTTTGTTCACAAAAGTGGGTCTGAATACAAAGAAATGCATCTGTTAAATATGACGTTTGATGATATGATACTCTGGAAGTGTTGTGCAGTCATGGTTCAGGGGGTTGGGTGAAGAACAAGATGAGCCAAACATATTCCCATATCAACAAAGAAATGGGTGAAGAAACACAAACTGTATAACATGGAGTAACCCAGTCTTTACCTCGAACAATCCCAACCTAGACATTACAAAATAAGATTAAATGTTCCTCTCCGAGTTAAGCATCACAAAATATTAATTGTAAGTGTGCCAATAAGCTTGAATTGCTTTGTATTTTGTGAGCAATATATTGACTAATGTTTTATTTATCTAATTCTTGCATTTTCCTTAAGTATCCATAATTCTAGAATGCGCTACAATTTAAAAATTAACTAAAAAAAAAATATTTAAAAAAGAAGACGTGGAGACATACGGTAAAGCTCCAGGGTTATCTGTCTGTAAGTGGAGGGAAGCATCCTTTAGACCCATTTCAGAATCAATATCAGACTGCAATGCAGACACCACCATGGCATTTCTAAGCTTGCTTCCACGCTCAAGAAGAACTAGAAGGGAACAAGGCAGGGGTCATTAGATGGATTAAATACATTACATAAAAATAAAAAAAAACACACCAGCCCAAATGCTAAATATTTAATAAACAAAATATCTTGCTTTGGAAACCTACCAGAAAGTAGGTCCACTGATGTTGAGGGAATGAGGGCATTGGGTTCGCCAGCTTCAGCATTAGGTCTAACAGAATGTGGTATTCCCCTCTCTTGAAAGTATAAGTGGTCCTTTCCTCTAATAAAAAAAAAGAAATATTTAAATCAAGAATGGAAAAACTATTTATTAAAAGGAGAAAACAAAAGTATATTATGAAGTTAAACACACATTGGTGTCCCCCTGGAGCTGCCGCCAGGATCTGACTCATTTCCATTGGTTTTTGAACCAAACTGGGATGAAGATGGCAGCAGCATGTTTTGGTCAGATAGGAGTCTTGGAGCAGATACTGCTGTGTCTTTATTTAAGTCTACAGTTGGTACTGAGTTGCGGCTATCGTAAGTTTCTGCCAGAGGCTCTAGAACAAGTGTAGCCTATTGTGGGGAAAACAGAAAAAAAAATTTTTTTTTACAAAAATGCATAGTTTAAAACACAGGCATTATAATATGCAAATTTATGCCTAAACGCTCTTAATTATAATTACTTTATAAATAATAATTAATAATTCATTATTAATAATACTACTACTAATAATAATAATAATAATAATATGTTATATGGCCAGAAGTGTGTATAGCTGACCATCATTCCAATACATGAACCTCCCCCACAATGTTGCCACAGTTGGAAGCACACAACTGTCTAGGTATACTTTCACTAAGGGGAGTCTGCTTAATCTGTTCCAGCATGACAATGCCCCTGTACACAAAGTGAGGGCCATGGAGACATGGCTGATTTAGACCAAGTAGAGAGACTTTCACTTAGCCATGACCTCAACCTCACTGAATACCATTACGATGAAGAAACACTGACTCTGGCTTTTATTCCTGAATAAGCACAAACTGACCACAGACTTCTAACAGAAATCTTTTCCAGAAGAGTGGCTCGAAATACTTTTGCTTCATAGTTTTGGAACGGGATGTTCAACCATCATTTTGCGTGTAATGGTCACGTGTCCACATCTGACATATAGTGTAAGTAGTAGAGATCATATGAAATATGATCTTACATATTGCCCACCTGTAGCTCACCAAGCTTTTCAGACACGGGTGACACAAGTGTGAAAGATCCATTAACAGAACGAGAAAGAGACAATTTAGCAATTCCAGGTATTTGAACTCGTGCTATGGGTAAGTGATCAGGCTTTGTAAGAACATCCAGCACCAGTGAGCCCATATCTGTAAAGAACATAAATGATGACGCATAAGAAAACAGTGACCTAAATAATAAAACGCAGAAAATAATACCACAGCATAACATCACATACACACATATGTAGAATTTTAAAAATATAAAATATTTAACATATTATGGGACTGTGGGGTTTTATTATTTATTATGAGGATCAGCGGTTCACCCTGAAATATGGGTGTGACTGTTACTGACTTAAGATGCTGACTTATCATGCACTACTGTCTGAAATGCAACTTGTGATGTCCTTTGTCATATCATCATTTTATGAGCCCTAATATAAAATATTTAATCTTACAATAATCAGACTTGTAAAAATCTTAAGTCATGACATTACCTGTTAAATATGAAGTCAATTGCTTTGGACCACATCGAACTGGAAATCTAGCTGTGGATTTCACCTCTTTCTCTCTATCTATAGATCCATCTCTGGGACAGAAGACGGTGCCGCTGGTCGTCTCTCCCCACCAGCGTAATCTCATCAGGGTGCGTGGTGGAGGCTTGGATATAGTCCACAACACTCTGCTTAACGTGACTCTTAGGAAACATCGCACATGGCCCTCCACAAGAGGAGGAATGCTTGTCGAAGGAGACACATCACTGACAACTGGTAAAGAAAATAAAGGTCTTCAAACGTGGAGCAAAAAATTCAGTTGGTGCTACATGCAGAACACAAGGTAAAGTCTGACTGCTGGTGCATTTACTCATTTACTAGGGCTTTAAAGCCCTATTTGTTTTGTAAATTTACCAAATTAATTACAATTTTACAAATCATGAACAAATTCTATTGTGAGTAGAGAATACGAAAGACTATAATTTAAAAGCTTTTGTTATTTATATTGTACAGAAATGTTCATTAGTTTGTAAGATACCTGGATCTAACTACAGTATCTATTTATTTATTTCCCCATTTTTTCCTCCCTGTCTGTCAAACACGCATCAAACTGCTCAGACTAGATCATTTTCCAGCTGGTAAAATACTTTCCAGCTTTCTTATTACTCCTAACTGGATTGTATAAATATTATAAGCTTGTTATTTACATTGCTGTGAATCTTTTTAGAATAAATTCTAATTCAAAACTCATTTTTCTTTCTTTCTTTAATTATTTACAGCTGACAACTAGCTAAACTCCAATCCCAAAGTGTTATTAGCCCAGATGAGGCACTACAGTGTTACACAGACCACAGTAAAGTGTGTTTATACACAGGGATGGCGTCTGGGTCCATTTGTGTTTCATTAATGATCAACTGTCACCAAACGTAACGGCTTTAATCCCTGAGCTCCTGTCACACAGTAAATACTCTCTAAAACCTACCTTTCTTTATTTTACCGCCAAACTTGGATGATTTTTCCCTTTTGTTCTTCATTACTTAAGCTGTAAACTTTAAACTTCAGGTTATTTTAGTCCTTTTACTCTTTATGTTTACATAATGCCACTCGGCAACGAAGAAATTACTAATCACAACTGCCGCCTTCTACTTCTTCTACTGATGGTGTTGATCAAAAACGACTCTTTCATTACCGCCACCTAGAGGGAGCCGCGCGAATTAACACTATGCCAAAATATATATTCATTCATTCATTCATTCATTCATTCATTCAATCATTCATTCATTCATTCATTCATTCATTCATTTTCTACCGCTTTATCCGAACTACCTCGGGTCACGGGGAGCCTGTGTTTATCTCAGGCGTCATTGGGCATGAAGGCAGGATACACCCTGGACGGAGTGCCACCTCATCACAGGGCACACGGGCACACACACTCATTCACGCTAATTTTCCAGAGATGCCAATCAACCTAACATGCATGTCTTTGGACCGGGGGAGGAAACTGGAGTACCTGGAGGAAACCCCCGAGGCACGGGGAGAGCATGCAAACTCCACACACACAAGGCGGAGACAGGAATCGAACCCCCAAACCTGGAGGTATGAGGCAAATGTGCTAACCACTAAGCCACCGTGCCCCCCAAAATATATATTAAATAGACCAATTCAACGTTCAGATGTCAGGTGGGAAAAAATAAATACACCCTTACACCTTCCACACCATGAAGAGAGTAATAAGTCGCCATGTTTTTCATTAATAATGAAAAGATGTATTATTTTGAAGAAGTGTGACTCAATAAAAAGCATAACATTTTTAAGGTTGGGGTTCTGGATCATTTAGCTAGACGTCTACATCATGCGAAGAAAATAAGGACATCAGACAAAACTTCAGAAAATCAATTATCACTGCTCATCAATCTTGAAAGGGTTTGATCTCCAAACTATTTGAAATTTGCTATTCTGTCCAAAAACTTAAGCTGGGCCAAAATTGGTTGATCCAACAGGACAACCTCCATAAGCCCCACTAGCAGATTTAAACAGATTATAAATATTTTTTTAGAAAGTATCAAGGTGTTAGTCAGCGTCCAGACGTCAACGCTTTTGAGATGCTGTGACAGAATCTTAAGTGAGCTGTGCATAAATAAATGCCCTCAACCATCAATGATCTGAATCAATGTTGATTCATTGTTAATGTCAATCCAAAATGAAGTGAGAGAAGGATAAACTCCTACAAAAAAAATTTATTTCAAGTTATTTTTATTGTTTTCAAGTTACTGAATTATATTGCATACTTTTTTTTTCCACCTACTGTAGTTTTAAATGTTACAATTTATTTTGCAAAATTACAGCCATTTTAATTTAACATTCAGATATTCTTCACAAGGAAACAAAATAAATAAAATAAATTAAAGGGCTTTGTTAAAATTCAGCAATCTGAATTTGGTGATAGAAACAGTCTCAGTACTCTCTCTCTCTCTCTCTCTCTCTCTCTCTCTCTCTCTCTCTCTCTCTCCTCCTTGTCAAGCCATCCAGATGTGCTGTTACTGTGAACCACATTGCATACATTACTTTCATATAATTAGAATTCAGATGATCACGAAGAAACTTTCTCAGGCATGGATGAGCAGTGTTGAGTTGTGCATGAGTTGTGCATGGTCATCCTTCACTTTCAATCTAATTTGTCTTGTTAATAGTTAGGGACAGATTTCTAAGGTGACACCAGTTCACTAGCTGCCCCACGTCATGTTGTTGCTGTTTATTCCCAATATTGTAGTATTGTCTGCAAAACTGATGATGAATTCTGACATAGAAATGAAAGAACCTGTAATCACATCATAAATATTATATCAAATGACAATTTTAATCAAAATTAAAGGAATGATGTAAGAAATGTGTAACATTTCTGACACAACGTCAGACTGGGGCACTGCACAGCCCAAAGCATACAGCCAAGAGAACAGTAAAGAGGCTTCAGGACAAATCTCTGAATGTTTGTATGTGGCCCAGCCTTAGAACCACATAGAACATCTGCAGAAATAACTGAAGTAGTCAGATCACAGATGTTCTCCATCTAATCAGAGCTTTGGAGGATCTTCCAGGAAGTATGGGAGAAACTGCCAACATCCAAGTGTGCAAAGCTTTAGATGTTCAAAGCTGTAATTTCTGACAAAGTGGAAAATCATTTAGAAAACTAGTTTTTGTCTTATCATTACAGCTTGTTGTTTGTTAAGATTGGGGCTTAAAAAGTCATTTAAATCAAATTTATAACACGATATATGTGTGCAAAAAAAAACTGAGGGGCAATACTTTCCACACAATGTCCACTTTATTTATTATGCTTTGGGGACACACACCAGGAGAATGTGTCCGGGCCTGCAAATCATGATGAATAGTGAATAATCTCTTCTATAAACTTGCCAAATACAGCATGGTTCACACAGCATTCCTAAAGCAGAGGCTTCTCAGAGTAATGTGTGTGTGTGTGTGTGTGTGTGTGTGTGTGTGTGTGTGTGTGTGTGTGTGTGTGTGTGTGTGTGTGTATGTGTTCATGGCTGCTAACTCTGTTTCAGCACTGTCACATCTCCCTATCACTAATGTAATGTGTAACTGTAGCGCAAAGCTGTTTGTCGGACTCAGGATTTTTACACAGAACCATTACAATATTAGAAATATGAGTAAAAAAATAACACCTAGCAAACTACAGAAGCACTGACCAACAATCTCATAGCAAGGAGTGTTTTATTTCATAGGTTTCACAATGTTCATGCTTAACATGGTACAATATACTGTACTGTACCGATAAATTACAGAGATTTGGACTGTATTATAAACAGGATTTGAATGTATGCATACCTCCATCTGAGTAAAAAAATACGAGTGCTATTTTTGTGTAAGTGACACAATCCACACACGCACACACACATGCACACACACACACACACACACACACACACACACTCACACAAAAAACCCTCTGCAAATAATAAAGTGCCATGCTGCGTTTTGTTAATCTAGTTCTGAAAGTCTACATGACCTGGCAGAGTAAACTGAAACCAATTTATCACTTTTGGGGCCAAGAAGCCTGGAAAATGCAGTCCGATGGAGTCCAGTCCAATTTAGCCAACTATCCCCTAATTTCCACATCTCCTCTGCCAATTTCCACACTCCCTGCAGAAGTCTGGCCTGTCCTCTTCTTTCTCCCCCACCCACATAACGAGGCTCATGCTCCTGATGATCCAAGTCACTCATGAGGGTTGGGACTGCAGGGCCGACGGAACTCCTGCCCATATTCATGCACCCATTTATTGGCCACTGAGAGAGATATGGGTTGATCAATATTATTATGTTACCTTTGAATTATATGCATTTACATTTACTTACATTTCTAGTTAAATGTACAGTTCAGCATTTATGTTTGCTTTTCATTTTCTGTCATTCTGAAATATAATAATAAATAATATAAGATAAACTAGGCAAATAGATGACTTAAAGATTTGAGCCCTCTCAAGCTTATTATGCAAGCTTGCACTGGCTTTGGGGTTGAAACATGTCTTATATCCTACTGATAGAACACAGCTGTGTCTCTTTCATCCAGCAATAATCACATATGTAACCAAATACGGAAGTTAATGATATATATTCAACCGGTACAAAATTGCTTTTTAAGTGACACATCAATATAATGTAAAAGTCATATATCATTTTACTTCCTTACCCCATTTATCACCAGCCAGGACTGGACAGCCTGCATGCAGTGTATCTCCATTCCCCTGGCCATTTCTGTGGAGGTTCCACCAGAAAACCGCACTATTCTAGGGAAGCAATAAAAAAACATAAAAATAGAAAAAGATATAAAACATTAAAATGAGTTAGCTCCAAGTTACAGGTTAAAGGGTAACCACTATAACTCATAACACTTCCTGGGTAATGGTTACATATGAGTGCTTGTCAGTTGCCATAAATTTTGTTGTATAATAACGTGCCATATCCTGAATGTGAATATGTGTCTGTGATATAGTGGGTGATGTACCTTAATTACAGGAATGCTGAAGTTGGCGTAGATGAAGGCAGTGTATCCTCCTGCTTCCACGGAGCTAAGCTGTAGTGCATCTCAAAATTCAGTAAATTCACTCATAATAAAGACATCATTTGTGTATAGATTATACAATCACTAGTGATGTGTGGGTGAATCATAGGAATATTAAAGGAACACACTTAGATGAGCTGCTCTGCTGTTATTATAGCATACACACCAGAACGTTTGAATAAGGCTCTAACAGGATAGAGATTTACTTACATATATCATAAAGGTAGCCATTCGATTTCCAGAGTTAAGTCTGTACAGCGAGCTGGATTTTAACTGTCAACGTGATGAAAAAAGAAAATACAAAAATGTTCTCAGCAAGTTTCTCTTTTTATAGAGTTATGTAATTAGCTATAAATAAAAGATGATGAATCTCTGTTCAATTATCAAAAATAAAGAGCTTATGTACTGTGGCATGATCAAAATGAGGTTCATAGTGTCCCCCAATTCCGTAGTTGACCACTTGCAGATGCTCCGCATAGGGATACTGAACATTCAGACCTGTTAGCAGACTGATACGACGGTCCACCTTGCTAACAGTGGGATGCTCTGAGCCCTTCAGCCATGCGCTGGAAATATATTAAAAGCTTACAACCTACAAAATATCATTTAATGGTTCAAAGTATTGCAAAACTTTGAATTGCATAGATTATATTTACACAAACACTATAAATGATATTGCTGTTTAGTTGTATGTGTACATTTACGATAGTTACTTAAAATAAAGTAAATATGTGTAAGTAAAGCAAAGTAAAAGTAGAGTAAAGTGAAGTGAATATTTTATTCATGTGTGACCTTCAGTAACAACGTTATGACAGAGTTATACCATAAGTCCCTCCATAGAGAAGTGAGTGTGGCAGAATTGATGAAGACCTTAAATCGACATTCATTACCTCTTGCTGATGCGATAGTCAGCAGTGGACTGGTTCATAGCTGAAGCAACTACTGATCTCCTTAGCTATTGGAAACAAGAACAAATACAAAATATACGCATTTTCATTTTCTCAATTTTTAAATATTGATTCTTAATATTCTTTTTCATATCATTCTGTATAAACTCTACAGACGTTTGTGTGTAAAATGTCCACGAGATCAGCAGTTTCTGAAATACACAACTCTAACTCAAGCTAATCTGGCACCAACAACAATGTCATGGTTAAAGTCGCAACGATAACATTTTTCCCTATTCTCATGAGAACATTAACTGAATCTCTGTTGTAGATGAAAATATAACCCCATCCACCTTTTATATTTACACACAATGATATCACATTACTGTATAATACCAGTCATAGTATTGTGTTACTATTCTACTATATTACTGTAATTATAGTATTTATTATACTTTGTAGTTCATATGGAATATTGAAGTGCAAGGCCCGCTGTAGTTCATTAGAAAGGCCAGTCAAATCCTCCAGGGTTGCACACTTAACTTTCGAGCAATAAAAACATATTGCAGGGGATGTAAAACAGAGCGGTTCATTATAAATAAAAACTAAAGCATTACCATTCTGTAATTTGTAATTTACCACAATTTCTGATGTGTTTAACCTGACAGCACCTCAGGGAGGACAACCTCACATTATGTGCAAGTATGAGCACTTCATCCTGAACAAGGATCCACACATGATATCCTGACATGTTCATACTTCATGCAAACAGTGTGGTTAACAAAACCACAGTTAAATACATAACTAGCTTGTTAAGATTACCAAAGGTTTCTGAGCTACACTTATAGTGTAGATACAAGGGATCTATTTCTGTTATGCAGTATTATCAGCAGATGGAACAATATGTTACAGCTTTACTGCTGGCAAGGAAGTAGGGATTTTACCCTCTGAAGTATGATGATGGAAAAACCCAAGTTGTCGTTCAATCTACCAACATTAAGCAGAAGTGGAAAAACTGATGGTATTTTTGGCATAGCTGACCTTCCCACATGACTGATTCATCAGATGAGTTTGAAATCAATTCAGAACTGCTTACTCAGATGACAGCATAATGATCAAGGCGGTGATGATGGCTCTTTCAAGGAAAGCAGATTTTAACTTGCATCTTTCCACATACGTGATTCATAACAGAAAGAAATTAACAGCAGCTGATTTGGAACCACATTTTGGGTCACAGTGTCCATGTGTGAATCATAATTATTTTCAGTTGGATGTTTAGATTTCACACATAGAATACACAGATTGTATTTTACAATCAAGCTAATTATTATGCTCTATTATTGTCACAAACAAAAAAAATCTTCAGCCTTTTAAAAATGTACTTGTAAATCACTCACTGCTGGCATTGCAGACTCCCTGATGTAATGAGCCTCTCCTCCTGTGATAAAGTCATGAAACAGGACAACATAAGGCTGCAGGCTCACTAGCTCACGTTTCATGGGCTGCAGGAGCAGGCCAGGACTTCCATTGGTGTAATAGTCACAAAAAAGTCTTGGGTTTTCATAATGTTTTGGCTGTAAACAAAGACATCCATCTGAGCTCTATTAACTTTATTACTTGAAAAAACTTATTGACTGTTAACCTCTCTGTTTTTTTTTTTATGTTTTAGCATATTCTGAGTAGCAGAGCTGAGAAGCTTGCGTAGCTTCACATACTATAACAAAACGTATTAGAAAAGGAAATCGTGAGATTACAAGAAACCAGTAAAAATATTAAAACTACAACTAATTAAACTCAATATAACTGTGGGATTTTTTACAGCTGCAAAAGTAAAGAGTTTTTAGTCAACATCTCTCCAAGGCTTTTGGCTGCCTTCCTAACAGTGCAGAGATCCTGGACCTCCTTCTTCACAAAGGAAAGACATATGGGAAAAATTACAAGTGACTATCGTAGATTTAGATGGCCCTGTGGACTGAACTTGTATAAATATACATTGTTTTTCCTTAATGTGAATCCTCTATTGCAAATATGGGGAGAATCAATATTTAACATTTTATTTATTAATCTATAGTTATAGTTATAGCTCTAATAATCTTAAGTCTAACTTCATCAATTCATTTTCACTGAAATACACACTAGGTTAGAAATGCAATACATATGGAACAAACCATAACTTAACTTATAACACATTATAATCTTACCTGAGATCCCTGGCTTTGGCAAAGTGTTTCATATGTGTCTCTTGTTCTCAGGTAGGTGGTACTGGGTCTCTTTAATCCAGACCCTAGGCTTGAAACAGCAGAACTTTTAGACAGAAGTTTTTCATACTTCTCCACATTTAGCAGAACTCTTCTGTTTGATGGATCTTTAACAGAAAATGGAATTTTACTGTAACTACAGACGATAAAAGACACTGAACTGAGTAGTGAACTTTGCTTGCAAAACTATGGCTGAATACTTTGAGATTTATAAAGCTCTCCTTACTTGTACAATATAGAAAAACACAGCTGTTCTGTAAACTGTGTTAAATCTTACCCTTACACGTGACATGCTTTTAGTTTATAGTTTTAAACATTTACCATAATGTAGCAGCTCCAAGGACAGACTGAGTGCAGAGAAGATGTTTCCTGTCTGAAGCGATTTAAACAAAAGGTTAATAATGTAAACCTCCAAACCAACAATGTTTTAACAGACACAATTTTACTGAACCTTAAAGCTGATCCAACGATAGTTTACCTTAAAGTGAGAGAAAGCTAAGTAATCTAGGGCATCTTCCAAAGTGCCCTCATTTTCTGGGCTCCTGTTTATGCCTCGAAAAAGCCGCACTGCCTCCTCAAGCCATTGTACAGAATGATAGTAATCCTCCCCATGGTAGGCCACCTAGAAGGGAAAAAAATATTGTCTAGACAAAAATAACTAGACAAATTGTCATATAGTATGTCTATGTTCGACGATGATTAACAGAGTTAGTGAGTTTCGCAGTAACAGCCTGTAGTGACTGTAAAATTGGGGGTCTGGGATGGAGTGGTGGTGGTTGAGGTTTTGTTAACTGTACTGTGTGCAGTTAAGGTCAAGCAGATATGCATGGCCTATTCAGAAACATTGTGTACAGTAGTCTGTGTAAATAGCCTAGGTTACATGAACCAGAAAAAAGCAGTTACATAAGATGAACAAATTATTGGATGTGTACATGTCTGTCAGATCACACAGACTAAAGTACAGTGTTAAAACGGGTTCTTTAATCAAGGATGTTGATTCTTAGATGTTGACATGTTTTCTGGGAACAGACACAAGGGCCCAAGAAGTCATGGGGCCTCAAAGCCAGAGCCTGTGCATTTTGTAGATGTCACAAGAAAGTAACCATATTTAGATCCTCAGAGTGACTGTTTATAAATTTAGCTTTCTGTTGGACATTTGGGTTCAAATACTTTTTTATTGCTGCCAATCTGTATGGATCCTCCAACTCTGAGAGGAGAAATCTCAGGTACAAAAGTCAAATTTAAATAAATAGTGCCCTTTAACTCATATACAGTACCTGTAGCAGCCCTATCACTTGACCATAGAGTTGTGGGGTAAAGTTTCAGAGAGTGTTTATGTATTCATTCATAGAGACTTCAAAGCAGTTTTGGATCTCTGCCAAATGCCATAAATTTAAGTGTAAATATGACAGACAAAACTCATTCTTATCAACCCCACCAGCTCCAGCCCTTTATTTTTCTATTATTTCCTGCATTGCACTGTTTCCACTCAGAAAAAGTGTGTTGCTTGGTACATTCATGAGCTGTAACACAACAATTCCACTATGTTGACTTGAGGCTAATTACTCTTCTGTTGTTGGTAATTAGTGTATATTGTATAATTACCAAAACTAGCTTTTTATATTTTGATGCACTTCATGCAATCTTGTTCACATTAGCTATGTGTTGTCTTGTTTGTTTCACCATAGCTGAAAAGTTCCACTATTTCTACATATGATTAAGATAAAAGAATGTGCTTGACTTGTATAATATAATATGTACATAGAATACTGATGTCCAATCGATGGCCATATTCAACCCCAGTTCAACCTCCAGGTAGCCTACCTTTCCAACAAGAAAGCAGTCATCCCCAGAGAGAGAGATACATGCAGATGGCTTGTAAATGTCAACTATGGTTCCATTGCTGACCCGCTGGAAATGACCTTTCACCATTCCCTCCAATTGAAGGGAATACACGTCCTGCAGTCTCATCAGCCCCTGTGCTGCTCCCTGCAGGTCCTCCAGCTTTGGCAAGTTGCTTTCTATCTTCTTATAAAAACCTTTCATCTCTACAATACAACAATGATAAATTATTATGCACTGTTCATTTCATTTCATTCTCACCATAGTATCACCATTTTTAAAGGATACTAATGCTTACTATGAAAAGTTATTTTACTAACTTATCTAAAGTTTTTGTGTTGCAAATAAAAGTCTGTGCCTGAAAAATCATACTTGTGTACCTGAAAGTTTCTTGGGTCTCTTTTTTAAAAAAAATTTTAATTATTGTTTATATTGCTAATAGTGATAAAAAACCTTCTTGGTATTTTACGACTGCACTGCTACAATCAGAAAGAGACATCTATTGCCAAGTAATGAACAGAACATTATAAAGGTTAAAGAAAGTGTTTGCTTGTCTATAGGGCAGGTTCGAGCAGCACCACAACATATATCAGCTGTATTTATAATTTAGAACGCGTCATTCACAGCTCCATATATTTTGGATATTAGACAAAATGCTAATGACCTCTTTTCAAATTTTTTTAAATTTTAAATTAATGGACTGTTTATTATTCGCTCCCTTTTTTGTTTAATGAGTAAGTACAAAAGACACTACATGTGTAAACTGAAAAGACATATTTTCAAGAATAATTAAAAAATTATAATAATGGACTAAATGTTTCTGCAATAATTTAAGGTGGAATAAAATTTAAGGTGGAACAGCAAATTTGAATAAGCCGAATTGAGAAAATAACTTTAGCAATAGCTTTGTAGTCAATAGCAAAGATCTAGCCTTTTTACTTATTAATTTATGTTGTTAATCTCGTTCTGATACAGCAAATTCAATGGCCATGAGTGTTCAAAATTGTCGATGATGATGATGATGATGATGATGATAATGGCATGCATTAAAAAGTTATTCCTTGGAGACAAACTACCTTGGACATTTTCTTCAGCTTTGTTGCTGTAGATTATGTTCAACCATTCAGACTGTAATCTCTTGATGAGTGTAAATGCTGCCAAAGGATTATCCATGGAAACTGCTGAATCATTGTGTGTCCCCTTGTGAAATGCAGTAACCTTTGTATAGAACCTGAAAGGTTTGGGTTATATGTTGCCTTTGTAATATTTCAATTAATTAAAAACAAACACTTTATATGTTGTGGCAAGGGCACATAATGCCCATACTCCATTAAATCATGTGTAAAATGCTATCATTGCCCCATTTTGCAGATTTACTATAATTGTACAATTCCCTCTCTAATTAAATTATCTCAACTGTATTAATCAATTATAAATAACCTCTACTAACATTGAGTAAGGCATTGCTTTAAGTGTCTATCAAGAATAAACTTGTTCACTCACCGTTTAATATCTTCAAGTCTTTGAGTTTCCTGATCAAGGTATCTTCTTAAATGATCGATGAGTTGTCTTTCTGATAAAATGCTTTGCTTTATGTTCATCATTGAGGTGTAAACCTCCCCAAGTGAACGGTGGCACACATGCAGGATGAACCACAGTGAGAGCAACTGGAAACACAACATTTTAGAGACTGTGCTTCCTTCATAATAAGCGAAATCTGAGTACACACACAAGCCACACACTCACACACACACTTTCCAGTGACTCGCTCAGCCTCAGCCCCTCATGTGTTCTCCTTGATGAAATGCAGGCTATCTCTCAAGAATGTTGAGCCAATCTGGTTCCACATCATACTTGGCATGATATGCGAAAGAATATTGTGTTTAGGTTTTACTACATTGTATTTAATTAATGATTAATTTCTTAATTTTTTATATTGCCATATTTATGTTCATAGTTTCATAGCTTTATTTTCAATTTTATCTAAATGTGCAATTTATTTTAAGGAACCTGTAAAAAAGGAGGAGTTTGATCCATTTGCGTGTTAAATGAAGATGGCGTGTTAAATGTCAGAAAAGCTTGGAGTTGAACTCGTGACCCTGAAGACTCAGAACCACTCAGGCCTTATCCTTTCCAGTCAACAGGGTATTGTAGGTCCTTTGCCGGGAATCAATAATGGCACGGACCAGGTAGGCTCCATCTATCTCAACAGGCAGTTGAGGTGGGGGGTTGTTCTCCCCATGATTATAGACATATAAGGAGGTACAGTATGTGTGAAACAATGTTGAGATACGGTAATTTGCTAGTCATTCTGGTTTTCTTTAATGCTTTATTCTCTCATGTCTATAGTTTTAATACCATATATTTAAGAAAATTGTTTCGCCCTGTTTAAATCATTCAGAATTGCTGCATCTTTCAGTGGGTTTATTTGTGCTTTTGACACCATCGGAAGCTGCAGATGAACTCGACTCATCCATTTCTCCGACCTCATTGCCGCAAATGGATGAGGAGGTGGTAGCTGTGTCCTGGAGAGCTAAAGTGGTTTATTGCATTATATATATATATATATATATATATATATATATATATATATATATATATATATATATATATATATATATGCCATTCCCAAGCTCCCAGAGAGTTTCTAGTCTGATTGTCTCTTACGGAGCTACTTCTTCAATCTCTTGGTTGGAGTCTCGTCTCCTGATGGGCCCCCTGTAGGGATTGATCTGCATGGTCAGACAGTGTCTCATGGGAATGTTGTGGATGGGGCCACATGGAGACTGTCATGCCTTCGTTGCATCAGTCATCTGTATGGTCTGGTCCTTATCAGCAATCATTTGAAGGCTTTGACAAGAAGGAATTAGTGTTGGGTCCATGGCAAACTCAGAGTTTGTGCTGATTAGTTCCTCAAGAGCTCTCAGTTGCACTATTATAAACTGTTGTAGAAATGACATTATTTACATTTACATTATTCCCTGTTAAGTGTCACCCAAATGACACCCGGGGGTGATATTTGACACCAATTTAAAATTTGACCACAAGTTATGAGATGCTCACAAAGAACATTCCCCACATCAACCCCACAAACCACTGCTTTCATGTACTGTACTTATATTTCTTTTCACCGTCCTTATTATCCTTAGTGTTGAAACTGTCTACCTGCTGTTTCTTTCTTGGAAGTTTGGGCATTTCCCAGACACAACCTTTAAATTCTACATTTCCTATTATAATTCAACTTTAAAATACAAAAATATATAAAATCACTCACCACCCATAATCCCTGTTAATTATTCTAAACTTATAGCTAATTCATTTTGAATTACATAGTTAGCTTTGACCTGGGGTCAACCTGATCTTCTCAAAACCTTTATGAATGTGCCTCAAGTGGATTCTCTCAGACATCAGCTGCAGGTGTCCCTGTACAGTCTACCTAACCTTGACTCTAACGTTAGACTCTAACTCTGTAGGTACAGTGAACCCTGCTCTGTACAGTCTACCTGTCTCTCTGCTAAGACTTGCCTCACTAAGGATGTTATTGTTAGTTCACAGGCTGTACAAAGCATACTGTATTCATGCTTAACAGTTGCACCTATACTATTTGTCCTTCTTGTCATGTTAAACCTTACTCTATTAAACCATTAACAGAAATGGTGCTCAAAACTACTTATGATGTCACCTCATCTTTTACAATCACACAAATTCATATAGGACTAAAAATAAAATGCCACAGACCCCAATGTAAATGTAATTTATCCATAAAACATTTGGCCAAAGGTTTATGGACACCCAGTCACACACAGTTTCTATAAGCAGTAATTGCTAAGTATTGAGAATTGCATTCCTCCTTTAGCTACAGTATATATAAATATTCATTAAGATATTAAAGGTTACAAAAAAAATTAAAAACACACATTTTCAAGGAAGCAGGATAACTTATGTTTGTAATTGTAATCATCTTGTAACGTCTCACAGTGTAGAAGTGAACACTGTGTTATATACAAACTTTAGTTAATGCTTACATCAAATATCAGAAATGTGGCTTTTATTCAAAGTTATATTCTGGTTGTTGTTGTTGGTGCCAGGCTGGTCTGTGTATTTCACAAACTGGTGATCTGTATTTTTTAATACACCGTCTGGCGGTCACATTAAAATCAATCACTCTCACTGCTTCTGTAATATATTTCAATCAAGATTAATGTTAAATGTATAATAATGAAAACCATTTAATAACGGAAAGCGATCAAGAGACTGCTGTATCATCAGCCCTCTTTCCAGATAGATAGAAATGAGTGATTAGGCAGTAATTACATTACATTAAGACATAAGTGTTAATTTTGTTATATTAGATAAAATGTGAATAGTATAAGATTATTAAAAAAATGTACATGCATTAATTACAGTTAATTGCATTATAGCTAAGAACAATATATAGCAAAGTGTGCTGTAGTCTATCAAGTGAGTCACTGCTCATTCTTTGTCTATAGAAAGGACATGAATCATATGAGGAAATATTATAGTATGTTTTAAACAGGTAATTAAGAAAAGCACTTTATATACAGAGGATTTTTTTAATGCCATGCTTGTTATTTCAAACAATGTCTATGTTGTTGCATACATTTCTGTAATGACATAAAAACCATCCACACACGTGGCCATATAGAAATTTCTTAAGAATCTATTATTGCGTTCTTGAGGGCAGCATTAATAATTTGTTGGATGATGGTAACTTTATACATTTAACATTCAAATTTTGGCATTTTTCTAAGTATACACAGTTGGATTTTAAGCTAAATGATACTCCATTCCTTATCAAATTATTATGCATATTGGTTATATATGTGTCTTTTAAGACCTTAAATTGGTTTTAAATATCTTTCAAGACTAATGAAAACGCATGAAAATGACAATTACAGTAGTTCTTGGTTGCTGTCCTATGCATTTAATGCTTATTTTGGAATTTTATGTGACCCAGTATATTTTGAAATTTTAAGTGGCCCAATACGAGCCCTACAGCAAGGCATGGCTTTTTTCATGTAGCACCTCAGGCTCTCATCTCTGAGGCCATAAATGAGTGGGCTGAGAAAGCGTGGCAGCAACACAAAGCAGAAGTAGTTGAAAAACTGAATATGTTCCAGCATCCATCTGATGTTCAACATAATCAGGGTTTCAGTGATGGGGAACGTGAAGACCATCATGCTGAGAACCAACTGGAATCCATGCAATACCACGGTGTGTAGGGCTTTGGTTACAGAGGCCCGGTCCTGACGCATCTTTCGAGTCTCCAAAAGGATTCGAATGTATGTAAAAAAAATAATAGCAGCCACTGCAGCAAAGAAGAGTACATTCACAGCCACTTTGAAGAGAGTCTGAATGGGCAAGTTATTGAGTACCCCGTTTTTGCAGACCAGCGGGGTGGTGAAGACATCCCAGCCCACATTGGGGCGCATCAGGATGAAGTCCACCGTAGGAGGGATACAGCTGATGATCCACAAACTCAAAGCAATCACCCAAATTCTTTCCGGCCTCCAGGAGATGGGTCTGCGCAGCGGGTAGAAGATCGCCACATAACGTTCTAATGACATGGCAGCTAAGATTAGTGGGCCATTCTGAAAGGTGGCAACAGAGACAAAGAGCAGTGGTGCACAGTAGATGATGGCCAACTTCACATTGCCCATGACAAATAGAAAGAGCAGCACAGAAGTAAGTAACTGCAGCGTGTCATTAACCAGCATGTAGGCAAACAGAATGTAGCGTGAGCTGTCGAAGAATTGCCGGTGTGAGGCAAATGTATGCAGCATTAGCAGGATGCAGTAGAGAAAGACACAGAACAGTGGGATCACCACACACACCTTTACTATGATGGATGTGCTGTTGTTGGATGTGGCATTGTCTAGGGATTCGGTCAGATTTTGCATAATGTCAAGAACTTTGCACAGCCTAAAATGCAAAATGGAAAAAATGCTGGAATACAATTTATTTTAAACTTAAATGGATAAACTTTGGATTGGATAAACATATTAAAAGCGCTTGACAAATAAAGTGCTGAGGTGCATTAGATCTGGAATAACAAAACAAACAGCATTAGTTTCTTTCTTCCTTTCCTTGTACTTCTTGTTTTATAGGAAAACAAAGAAACATTTACATTTATCATCAGTTCATGGCATTGATACAGCTGGAAAAAATTGAAAGATGAAATGAATTGGTCAAAAACTGAATATAAAACCTGCATGTGGCACGTTCGATGTCATAAAATATTAAAAATTATTTTAAAATTGCATGCTTAAATACTCACCAAAGTCTCTGCTAGTAGAGCAATTAAAGGATAGTTTGAGAAGGGGAGCCAAGTTTTATACATTTCATCTTTATCATGTGAGGAAGAGGATTGGTCCTTAGGGGTTTGCATTACTATGTCATTATACGCTGCTTTTAAACTTAACAGCATTTACACTTCCATTAATATTTTACTTTTCCAGGTTGAAAAGTGCAGTTTTTGTTTGGTCACTAACATATGTAATAAAAGTTAATTAAGATAATTAAGATACTTAAGTGTATTTTTACACTGTGTATGCATGTGTTGTGAAATAAACAGATATTATTTATATTAGAGTGCTGTCACTAATTAAGAATTTTATATTTAATGATAATAACAAAACCTCTTACTTGAGGTATTCTGATAGTAAATGTATTTAAAATCTGTACCACACTGTCACTGAAACTGACAATTTCTTGCATCAAATGATGTAGTAACTATGTATACACTTTATACACTCCATACACTATTTACACACCATACTGCACCTGGACAATTTAAGGACAATCTTTAATAACCATACACATGTATGTATATGTATATTTATGTATATGTATATGTATATACATTATCTATATTTTCATATTTGTTATACAGTTTTTTATATAGTTTTCTTATATAAGTTTTCTTATATAGTTTATAATTTTTTATTATTTTTATTCTTATTTTATTTTTTGCTTTATTATACTTTTTTTTATATATATATTTATTTTTTGATTCTTATACCGGACAGTTGCATAAATCATTTCACTGCATATCATACCCTCTATGATTTGATTTGAACTATTGGCTTCTTGGAGCATGCATGTCTGAGGGACATTAATACATTTTAGAAACGAAATATTTGTTTAATGCTTGACTGAACAGTGACCAGGTCAAACTCATTTTTGTCTTTTTATTGTAAATTAATCATGAATTATCTGTTACTGAAATATTTGTGGAGTTTTTTTTATTTATTTATTTATTTATTTATTTATTTATTTATTTATTTATTTATTTATTTATTTATTTATTTATAGAAACTTCTGGATTTTGGTTAAATGCTATTTGTTATTTTGTGGCTCATTTATTTGTTCTTATGGTTGATTGAATTATAAAACTCTTCTTCATTACTGTTATATGCCAGCTGATGTGTGTACAGTAGCATGTTGTACACAATAATCACTTTTTTTGTTGCATTGCATTGACAATCATGATGGACATTTCTACCAGAATAATGGCTGATATTAAATAAATATACATCATCAGACAGAATAAATATCAGACAGAGCATGTAGCACAATGGCACTTGTTTGTTAATCAACATTGTCCTTAAATCCTATGTGGTTAATTAAGTGTTGTGAAAGACAAGCAGATTCTGAATTATTAAACACATTCTTTAGTAATATTTTATTACATGCTATTTGGGAAAGCCACTGATGTATAAATGTAGCCATAGGCCACTTGGTCATAAGAGACCTAATTCCCTATCTGCTTCTTTTGGTAATTAAACTGAACCAAAAAGGAAAGAAAGGCTTTTGGCCCTGATTAGGCCGGAGGGAGAAAACCCCATAACTCTAATTACTTGATCATGTCTTTATTTGGTAAACATGCTGATGTAATGTTTGTCCACAGAAAATTCATTATGTTCATGTCTGTGGTCCTAGGTTATTACTTTTTGATTATAACAATGAATAAAAACTGTATTTGATTCGTTATTCTCCCATAATAAATAGCATATTATGCTAATAGTAGGGGAATGGGATGTTTTTTTTATAGATACTACAAAGCACTTCCTTCTGCTGAATGCTTTACAGTGGTATATAAAAGGATATAAAGTACTGCCATATAAAATCCTGGACATAATGTGTGTTCATTACAGGGCAACATATTTGCACACTAAGGCCCTATATTAGAGTAGAATGAAACCAGATGTGGAAGGAAAATGGAGAATCCTAAAGAAACCACAGGGATAAGAGGAAACATGCACAACTCACACTGCATAGCAATGCTATCTACTATACAAACATGCTGCCCAAATAAAAATATTATAAAGCTAAGGACGAACGTTATATATGTTTATGATAAAGATATTCAATCTCAGTTTTTTTTATAACTGAGTTCACATCAATGGTAATTTTAAACAACCAGTTACACATTGATTATTTTATTATTTTATTTTAGCTTTAATTTGGTTTCCATACAACTCTATAATATAATATTAATTTCTCTTTAAACTTAGAAATTGATGTAATGTCATTTAGAAGCCTCTGATTGGCTAGATTTGATAACTGAGTTAATTGGGAGTGCACATATTAGATTCAGTGCTCTTTTAACCATGGGGAAATCCAAGCAACTCGGCCAAGATCTCGGAAAGATATTATTTGCAGTTCCACCGTAGGAACTAATTCTTGCCAGTTGAAGGTACCACAGGCATGTGTATAAAAAATACTTCTACTTCTACTTTCAGCTTTTCCCTTTAGGGGTCGCCACAGTGAATCATCTGTTTCCACCTAACTCGATTCAGCAGATTTTAACCAGCAGATATTTTTTAGACTTTGGTTACTAGCTCCACACTTTGCAAATATCAGTTTAATTTTCTGTCTATATATAGTTTTCATCTATGAGTATAAATTAAGCTGAGTTCCTTAAAAAATAAATTGTTGTTCAATAATTTGCATCTCATAATATTTTCATTTTATATTCACTTTTACAATTTACAATAAAAAAAATTGTTTAGTAAAGTTATTTCAAAATGACCAATAGCTTTTTTGAACCATTCTTATTCTGGAATTTTATCTGACACTCTCATTTTTAATACATCTTTAATTTAATCATTGTACAATTAAAAAAAATTAATTGAATTAATTATATGTATATATAACTTATGTTATATGTAAGTTAAATAGTAAAATTTTATAGATTTTAATTTATAAAGAATAGTTAAATAAAGATTATGCAACCCATTATGTTTTATTGCCTGCCAGTCAGTGCAGTGTAAAAACAAGGCCTGGGAGTTAGAGT
The DNA here is from genome assembly GCF_022655615.1 of Tachysurus fulvidraco. Lineage (NCBI taxonomy): Eukaryota > Metazoa > Chordata > Actinopteri > Siluriformes > Bagridae > Tachysurus > Tachysurus fulvidraco. The sequence continues at coordinate 4,947,197 of NC_062528.1, read as the reverse complement.
GAGGAAACTAAGGTGTTTGGATTGAGATTAAAACCCACATGTCCAGCAGACTCTTACAGATACCCCCTTTGATGCCATAAAGCTTAAAATTAGTCCATCTCACTGGATACACACTGGCTGTGCTTTCTTACCTTAGTTCGCCCCCAATTTGGCAATAGACAAACTTACCTGTAATTAGATTTATTACCTTCTGACAAACTAGTACTTGTTACATGTAATGTACTTAACCATCACACAGTGTTCATGTGAATATCTGCTACATCTTTGTACACTGCTCGTGGCCTAATGGTTAGAGAGTCTGACTCGTAATCCTAAGGTTGTGGGTTCGAGTCTCGCACGACTGAGGTGCCCTTAAGCAAGGCACCAAACCCCCCAACTGCTCCTCGGGCAGTTGGGGGTTCAGGGGGTTGTCACTCTTTCTTCTTGTATGTACACATATACATACAGAATTTCAAAATCAGACAAATGGAAAACTTTCACTGTTAAATTAGCCAAATCTGACAAATTGTTCAGATTCACCAAACCACTCTATATTTGTTGTGAACTCCAGATAGCTCTGACCAGGTGGAAATGTATTGTTCTCAACAGAGACAGTAGGTGCAGCTGTATGTTTCATTAAATGTGTGCACTATACAGTAGTGAAAGATTATGTAAAGCAGATACTGTAACTCAGATCAATCTTCGGTGTTCTACAGTTTTAAAAACAAATCATTTTGCTGGCTTAACAGTAAAAATATATTTTATTATGGATAACATGTTTAAGTAGATACCTCACTGCTTCAGGTTCTTTAAACACATGTTATAGGAATCGAATGAGCTGTACCTAACTAGTCACAACATGAGTCGTTCACAACATCTAGCCAAGAACAAATCAATGACACTCTGCAGGAGGTTGGGGTACCATTGTCAAAGTCTACAATCAAGAGATGCCTTGATGAATGTAAGTACAGCAGTTTTACCTCAAGATGCAAACCATTGGGAACACTCAAGAAATAAGAATTTGATAGGCCAGATCAGACTTAGGCTATAAAACATTTAAATAAAGGAAAAAGGAAGAAAAAAAGAAGATTCTTTGGACAGATGAATCCAAGATTAATATGTAACAGAATAATGGGAAGAAAAGAGTTTAGAGTATGAAAGGAAGGCCTAATGATCCAAAACATACCACATCATCTGTCAAACATGGTGGAGGCAGTGTTATGTCATAGATATGGGGTCACTGCTGTGTATTGATGACGTTACTGCTGATAGAAGTAGCCGATTAAATCCTGAAGTGTATATAGCTGTTATACATTCTGCTCAGGTTCAGTCAAATGCTGCAAAACCAAAAAAACTTCACAGAACAGATATTTGTTACAAGGTAATATTTATAATTATGTTAGTTTGTCCAAATACTTTTGAGCCTGTGAAAATAAATGGACTATGTAAAGACTGTTGCTGTTTTCTTAAAGGGATAATGCATTTTTTTTATTAAACACCTCGAATTTAAGAATAGACTTATTGTCCACACACACACAAGCACACACACTTTCTCTCTCTCTCTCTCTCTCTCTCTCTCTCTCTCTCTCTCTCTCACACACACACACACACACACACACACACACACACACACACACTCTCTCTCTCTCTCTCTCTCTCTCTCTCTCACACACACACACACACACGCACGCACACACAGAGAGAGAGAGAGAGAGAGAGAGAGAGAGAGAGAGAGAGAGAGAGAGAGAGAGAGAGAGAGAGAGAGAGAGAGAGAGAGAGAGATGTTATACTTACTCAGGTTTATAATTAAAGATTTGTTTCTCTGATACTAGCGCAATTTGTTACCTGCAATGTGCCCAATCTTTGATTGCCTTATTTTAGTTTGATGGAATCTGGAACACACAAATAGAAGGAGTTGCCCCATTTTGTCCTTGCATATGCACATATATATGCTAAATATTTACATAATCAGACAAGTGGAAATGTCTCACTGTAAAGTGATCCAAATCTGACAAATTGATCAGATTCTGTGGATTTGACAAAAACTTTCAAGAACAGCTGAAGATTAATACATATCACCTGTGTTTTTCCAGTCTTATAAGACTATAGTCTTTCCAATTTGGGTTCGCCTGTGTTGATGAGGTTTGATGATGTTCAGTGTACAGTAAGACATTTCTGATACAGGAACAGTGCTATAGAAATAACTATTATTATATTCAGAGAATGAATAGACCACGTATGACCATTGATGTGATTCTGAAGTTACTTGAACAAATGTTTTTTAATTATTAACTGAAACTTTTGGGGTACGGTTAAGTATTTGTTCTGTATGGCAAACAAAAAAGACACTTTATCTTCATTCACTTTCAGTCATGCGTCACTGATATGAATAGCAAGCTAGGTTGCATGCAGTAATCAGTTTTCTAGTGCATTGAACTTAGTGATGGGCACTGAAGCCAGAATAGCCTCAATATAATCAAATCTACTTACATAAGAAAGTTGATATTTAACATTTTCACATTCTTAGGCCTTAAAGGTAAAACTTGTATCATAGCTCCTAGTTAAATAAGATCAACACTTTTTTTTAAATCCTATGTGACTAATTATGGGTTGTGAAAGACAAGCAGGTGCTAAATTATTAAACATATTCATTAATTCAAGCAAAATGGAAAATGTTGCTGAGGGACTCATGAGACCCAGTTCATCAACATCTGCATCCCTTGGTAATTAAACTGAAGCAAAATGAAAACAAATGATCTGTTAATGACTTTTGGCTCCGATTAGACTACAGGGAGACGTCTCCACACATATAATGATCAAATCTGTCAACACGGTGATGCCATATTGGTCCCCAGATCATTCAGTTTTATAATATTTATGGTTCTAGTTTTAATACTGATTTTGATATTGTAATTATTTAAATGCATTTAAAATATGATTTAAAAAATAAACATGATTAAATAAAATAACATTTATTTTATGTAAAAATATAGTATACCTTGATATAATAAGTATGAATGAATTTTTTTATTATTCTGACTGCATCAAATACATTTCACTCAGAAATAATTTAATTGTGTGATTTGATCATGTCTGCATGGGAATTTTTCATTTTTATTTTTATTTAATTAAAAAAATATATACATCAGAATTTATGGTAGCATTATATGTATTTTATTAAATGTTTACAGTTCAGATCAAAACCCTTGATTCATGTCTTTAAAATAATATGTATTATGTAGATTACAATACTAAACATGTTGGATTTACAGTGCCTTGCAAAGTATTCATACCCACTGAACCTTTCCACATATTGACATGTTACAACCACAAAGAAAAACTTATTTTATTGGGATTTTATGAAATAGACCGAAAGAAAGTGCCACATAATTGTGAAGCGGAAGGAAAATTAAAAATGGTGTCCAATTTTTTTTTTTTTTTTTTACAAATAAATATCTGAAAAGTGTTGTGTGCATTTGTATTCAGCCCCCTTTACTCTGATACCCCTAACTAAAATCCAGTGAAACCAACTGCCTTCAGAAGTCACCTAATTAGTAAATAGAGTGCACCTGTGTATAATTTAATCTCAGTATAAATACAGCTGTTCTGTGAAGTGCAAAACACATTACAAATCCGAAAACAAATTAACAAATCCGAAAACAAATTAACAAATCCGAAAACAAATTAACAAATCCGAAAACAAATTAACAAATCCGAAAACACCCGGAAACGGTAGGTATCGTTAGTGAATGGAAAATTACCGATCATCGGACGAGACACCTGTCACTCAAGATATACAGGTATGGAATCTTTTGTGTAATGTGTAAAGTTCTCCATTTAAATATAAGAAAATAACAAAATTAATCCACAGTAATCCATTCCATCCATCCATTCCAACTTTTCCCTGTGGCAGACTGTTGAACTTCATATATGCCTTGAGTGACAGGTGTCTTGTCCAATGATCGGAAAGTGTTCCATTCGCAATCTATACCTTCCTTTTCCGGGTTGTCTGAATTGTAGTTGTGTTTTCGGATTTGTTGTTTTGTTTTCTTCAGAAGTGTGTTAAAGAACATTAATTAACAAACAGCATCATGAAGAACAAAGAACACACCAGACAGGTCAGGGATAAAGTTGTGGAGAAGTTTAAAGCAGGGTTAGGTTATAAATTAATATCCTAAGCCTTGAACATCTCACAGAGCACTGCACAATCCAACATCCAGAAATGGACAGAGTATGGCACAACTGCAAGCCTACAAAGACATGGCTGTCCACCTAAACTGACAGGCCGTGCAAGGAGAGCATTAATCAGAAAAGCAGCCACGAGGCCCATGGTAACTCTGGAGGAGCTGCAGAGATCCACAGCTCAGGTGGGAGAATCTGTCCACAGGAAACGCTTAGCCGTGCACTCCACAAATCTGGTCTTTATGGAACCATTGTTGAAAGAAAGCCTTAAGAAACCCCGTTTGCAGTTTGTGACAAGCCATCCCTAGCCAAGCAAGCATGTGGAAGAAGGTGCTCTGGTCAGATGAGACTAAAATGTAACTTTTTGGCCAAAATTCAAAAAGTTATGTGTGGTGGAAACCTAAACTGCACATCACCCTGAACACACCATCCCCACCATGAAATATGGTGGTGGCAGCATCATGTTGCGGGGATGCTTTTCTTCAGCAGGGACAGGGAAGCTGGTCAGAGTTGATAAGAAGATAGATGGAGCCAACTTCAGGGCAATCTTTGATGAAAACCTGTTGGAGTCTGCAAAAGACTTGAGACTGGGGTGCAGGTTCACCTTCCAACAAGACAATGACCCTAAACATACAGCAAGAGCTACAATGGAGTGGTTTAGATCAAAGCATATTCATGTGATAGAATGGCCCAGTCAAAGTCCAGACCTAAATCCAAATGAGAATCTGTGGTGAGACTTGAAAATCGCTGTTCACAGACGCTCGCCATCCAATCTGACTGAGCTTGGGCTATTTTGCAAAGAAGAATGGGCAAAAATTTCACTCTCTGGATGTGCAATGCTGGTAGAGACATACCTCAAAAGACTTGCAGCTGTAATTGCAGCGAAAGGTGGTTCTACAAAGTATTGACTCAGTGGGGTTGAATACAAATGTACGCCACACTTTTCAGATATTTATTTGTAAAATAAATTTGGACACCATTTATCATTTTCCTTGCACAAATGTGCCACGTTGTGTTGGTGTATCACATAAAATCCTAATAAAATACATTTTTGTTTGTGGTTGCAACGTGTCAAAATGTGAAAAAGTTCAGTGGGTATGAATACTTTTGCACGGCACTGTAGATTGGCTTGTCATTCACAGTTGTTGTTCACAGGTGTTATGCATTGCAAAAATTGGCATTGACCTTATTGGGTCATTGGAACAGAGATCACAAGAGTAAAGCCCCGTACAGTATGTTTAAGAGATTAAATAAAATCAATATTTTATTGCCCATTTAAGGATGTTGTTATTCTATTACAGTTCAACGTTCAACACAGTTAATACCAACAATACATCCATCTGCATCTAAATGTTCCATTTCTAACTGGACTTCCTGACAACTGCCCTGGACCATCAAAGTAGTTAGCACTTCTTCTCCACCTTGATTCTGAGCACTAGTGTTCTACAAGGATATGTGCTCAGCCCATTCCTCTAAGCCAAAGCCCTCAGCTCATCACTAGTGTCCATTCATAGCTCCAACAGCATCATCAAGTATGCAAACAACACAATAGTCATCAGACTCAATGAAAAGTGATGAAAAAGATGAGAAACCTGCTTGAGATGATGTGTGGAGAACCACCTAACCTTTAAAACTAAAAAACAAAAGAACTCATTAAATAGAGAAAAAGCATAGAGATGATAAAATACTCATTAGAGATGATGTCCTACTTGAGGAGGCTGAGGAGACCCAACTTAACCCAGGAGCTATGTTACACATGTAGACATAAATGACGGGCAATATAGAAAACCCTCTGACATTTTATGGTATGGTTAACCTGCTGTATCCCAGCTAAACTGAAGGCTCTACAGTGGGACGACCACTCAGAGAACACATACAGACAGTGTTGAATAAAAAGATCAGTCAGGATTGCCAACAACCAACCCCAGCAAACCATTTAAAACTAAGTAATTTTTTTGTTTATTGTGTCATAGAACAATGTAGTTTTATGCAATATTGGGAGTAATGCATTACTTTGTACTGTGTTACACATCTAAATGATTTTTATTAATAATATTTCCTCTATACTGTATGGAAATGCTACTATTATCTACAGTCGTATGCAAAAGTCTAGGAACCCCTGACAATTTCCAAGATTTTCATTTATAAATATTTGGGTGTTTGGATCAGCAATTTCATTTTGATCTATCAAATAACTGAAGGACACAGTAAAATTTCAGTAGTGAAATGAGGTTTATTGGATTAACAGAAAATGTGCAATATGCATCTAAACGAAATTAGACAGGTACATAAATTTGGGCACCCCAACAGAAAAATCTCATCAATATTTAGTAGAGCCTCCTTTAGCAGAAAAAAAATAAACATTTGAGAGCTACTTGAATAAATACTATATAACATTTTGGATCATTTATTTTATTTCTATTTACTATATGCATTTTGTAGTCTTTTCCAAGTCTTTTCCAAGTCTCATTCTTGCTGGAGCATATGCTTACAATGTCACAAACGTTATATATTTAAAGTCAGGTCTTTTAGGATTATCATGTTTACTGTTACAATGAATACTGTTTTTATGAAAGAGAGGAGTACTGGTTGTAACAGTAAACATGATAGTCATATTAGTCATATTAGGCAATTGCATATCTAGTCCTTTAAATAGCTTGAAAGATTGTTAGTTGTATAACTTTAGCCAGGTTGCAGGACATCGCAGGTAATATTAAGGTCTTAAACACATGTGCTCAAAAATGTTATACATGAAGGATCTAATGATAAATACCTTGGGCAGTCTGAGGTTAGTAAGGGTTAAATTGTATGAGATTGTGTATTGTGCCTTACAATCTGACTGTGTAACAGTTGCTTGCACCCTAAACCTAATAACTCGGCCCACCCTTAGCAGCAAGAACTGCAATCAAGTGGTTGCAATAACTTGCAATGAGTCAGTTACAGCCCTGTGGATGAATTTTGGTCCACTCATATTTGCAGAATTGTAATTCAGCCACATTGGAGTGTTTTTGAGCATGAACCACCTTTTTAAGGTCATGCCACATCATCTCAATAGGATTAAGGCCAGGACTTTGACTAGGCCACTCCACAGTCTTCATTTTGTTTTTCTTCAGCCATAAAGAGGGGGACTTGCTGGTGTATTTTGGATCTTGTGGTAGAAAGCAAGAATTCAAGGTTCCATTTATCACAGCAAGTCTTCCAGGTCCTGATGCAGCAAAACAGCCCCAGACTATCACACTACCTCCACCATATTTTACTGTTGGTATGATGTTTTTTTCGAAGTATTACTTTTATGCCAGATGTAATGGGACACACACCCTCCAAAAAGTTCAGCTTTTGTTTCATCAGTCCACAGAGTATGGTTTTCGTCTTGGAACTCTGCCATGCAGGCCATTTTTGCCCAGGCTCTTTCTCATGGTGGAGTCATGAACACTGACCCTCACTGAGACAAGTGAGACCTGCAGGTCTTTGGATGTTGTTGTGGGGTCTTTTCTGGAACCTTGGATGAGTCATCGCTGTGCTCTTGGGGTAATTTTTATTCAAATGCTTCACACCTGCTTCAAGCCCTTTACCTGCCCCACCTCCTCGTTACGTATTCTTACATGTTGATGATATCAGTAATTGGATATTTAAATGAGTCTGGTAAATCATATATATGTCTTTGTCCAGAATTTCTATTATTCTGGAAACCTCCATTGCAACTGCAGGTAATGCATTTAAAAAAAAAAAGATTATCTGTACCTAGTTTCTACATATTAATGCTGTCATAATAATTATTTCTATATTTGTACTATTTTATCATTTGTTTAAATTGTGTCTTAGTTGTAATACAATAATGTTGAAATATGTTTTTTTTTTAGTAGATATGTGTACAGATGAGTGCAACAGCAGTCAGCATTTACAACTTGTCCAGTCAGCATCAATAAGATTGAATGTATCAATGGCCATAACCCAAATCTTTATATGGCCATTCATTTATATCAACATCCTCATGCTTCTAACCTTCTCCAGAAAACAAGCCTTCAGGACTGAAACACGCTACATACTGTTCGCCCATACACTAATTGTGGACTTGATTTTTCTTATGCTGACAGATATTGTAGTAATTCTCTCATACAGTCATGTGCTGATGCCCATGGCATTCTGTGTCCCATTTTGTATGCTCATGGAGACACTTACAACATGCACACCACTAACTATCACTGCAATGTGTGTGGAACGTTACGTGGCCATTTGCATGCCTCTGAGACATAGTTCTATCTCTACTGTCAGCAGAACCTTTACAGCTATTTTTATCATTTGGATCATAGGTTCCATAAAGTCATTTGTGGATATGTTCATCCTTGTCACAACTTCCTCGAAAGAATATCTGTCTCAGCTCACCTTCTGTCATTATGAAATTATGATGCCAGAAAACTGGCACCGTTTAATGAGAGGTGTTTTATATGTCATTCATTTTATAATAGTTTTACTTGTTGAGCTATTTTGCTATGTAATGATTGTGATCTCTGCCAGAGCAGCCTCTGTTGACAAGAAGTCAGCAGTCAAAGGACTTCGCACTATCTCATTGCATATGCTTCAGCTTACACTGTGTACAACTGAAATTATTTGTCCCTATATTGAAGCATTAGTCATGGAGCTAGATATTCAGATATATTTATCAGTTCGCTTTTTCAACTTCATAATGTTTACTATCATAGCTAAGGGAGTCAGTCCACTTGTATATGGGTTACGGGATGAAACATTTTATAATACCATGCTGTGCTACATCAGATGTAGACAGAGTCAGGTTTCATTTCAAGTAGACTCCCAGTCAAAAAACAATAAGAAGCAATAAGTAAAGCATTATTAGCATTACTTGGGATACATTACATAGTTGCGTAGCCATTTACTTTGTAAACATGTAATCATTTGATTTTCAGAGAGAATGCACCTTTGTATTATTTAGTAAAGTAGATTTCATCCAACTCATACATACATAAATGCAATTAATCTGTTTAGCTGTTTCTATCAGTTGAGTAAAATATTTTATTTCCGTTCAAAATGTGAAACAAATACTTGAGATGAGTGTGATTCAAAACCCTAGCTCTAGACCTGTCATCTTTAAGGTCATGATTATTATCTCTAAAGAATAGTTTTCTATGATACTATAGATCACTCCATATTGAAAATTTAACACAGATACTGAAATCAAAGATTCACACACTTTTGCATGTCACAGATATGTAATGCTGAATAGTTTTTTTAAAATATAATTATAAAATTTTTGACTCATTTGTTTGATTGTGTTCACTTTGTTTACTTTTAGGACTTGTAGGAAAATCTGATGATGTTTGTCTCATATTTATGCAGAAATATAGGAATTTATAAAGGATTCACAAACTTTCAAGTGACTGTGTGTGTGTGTGTGTGTGTGTGTGTGTGTGTGTGTGTGTGTGTGTGTGTGTGTGTGTGTGTCTGTGTGTCTGTGTCTGTGTGTGTGTGTGTGTGTCTGTGTGTGTCTGTGTGTGCGTGTGCATCTTATTTTATTAACATGCAACTTTTGAATGTGCTAAATTCTAATGCTAAGGTGCACCTTCCACAATAATAAATGTTATTTTGACACATGTACTATAACTGTAATAAATGCACTATACTGTACATACTTACAATTAATCACAATTTCACATTACTAGAAAATGTAATTTAAGACATTATATGTGAATTCATAAAGGTATACATGCTTTTACCCGAGTAACAACAATGCATCGAATATCAGGTCCAGGACTGTCTATCACTTTACTAACATACCTTTAATTATGGCTGGTTAAAGGGACTATTTAAAGTCATTTTTAAAAAAAGCTCAATGCCATGAGGTATAAAATTTAAAAGGGACCAAACGAAAAAAGGGAACCTATTCTCTTCTGAGTGAAAATGAATAGAGGGATTATGAAATATTACTTATTCACAACTACAGTATATACTATAAGGCTAAACAGTGCTGATTCAAGCATCAGTCATTTTTATGCCATTATTGTTTTTAGCTTTAGGTTTACAGTGTCCAAGTACAGAAACCCAATAAATTATAAATAAGACAAACTATTTTACTAAGTCTAATCATTCACCTATCCATATGAGACTGTCCACAGCCATTTAGTGTATCTATGTGTTACCAACTGCTGTAATCTTTAGGCTGTCCATAAGGTGCCCAACAAAAAACATAGTCTTCAAGAATTGGGATGGACTGTTACATGTGTTACATCAATTTAAGGGCATCCTCTTGTGGCAGGGAAGTGGTATCTCAGTGAAAGCATTCTTGGAACCTGGCTTCGAAGGTTGCCATATCAGTCCTAGTATAGGACAGAATTTTTAAGGGGGCTTAGAACCTGACATGGGAGGCCACCATGTCAGCCATGGAAAGGATGTGGTCCACCCTGCTGACCTCTGGAGACAACTGTGAGCTGGAGGCTACCATTTTCGGCATCATCATGGAACGGGGCTTTAAGCTTTTTATACGTAGATTATTATACGTCCTCACTTATATGGCACTAAATGCCCCCCCCCCCCTTATCTTTCTGATCTTCTCTCATCCTATGTACCTTCATGATCACTCTGGTCTTCAAATTCTGAACTTCTTTGAATTACTAGATACCATTTATCCTCTGTGGGTGGCAGATCCTTTTCTGTCATTGCTCCAACACTATGGAACTCCCTACCCATTGCACTCAGAACCATCACCACTTTGTCTGAATTTAAATCTAGGATTAAAACCCACCTTTTCAACTTTCATTATCAGTAAATAATGGGAAAGGTGCTATATAAATTAAACATATTATTATTATTATTATTATTATTATTATTATTATTATTATTATTCCTGTGTCCTTAAAGCGGGAAAATACTGGTTGAATATGATGGACTCACTGACTGGCATGCCCATGCTGCGGCTGTTCCAATCTGCTACAGTACACCCATGAACAGGTGAAGTATTTTATCACATGGAAGGGTTTGAAACACGGAGATGGATGCAAGTGAAGGTGGTGCAGACTTTAATATAAAACCAAAATATAAAAGCAAACAGTCCTAAACACAAGGCAAAGTTAAAATTATAAAACAGGCCGATGTTGGGCAATCTGCAAATTAGCCTGATTATTGCAGGTTAAGCCAAGAACACAGGAAACAGAGAACACAGAACATGAAATAAAGCTTGCTACAGGGGGAATACAATACTGATACTTCCCTTTCAGGGACACACAAGGGTTTAAATAAGGACAACAATTAAGAACAAAAATTAAAACGTGTGACTACAATTAGGACACATTCAGGGAACAACGTATAACAAGACAGAGGAAGAGACAACAAAAACAGAAGACATGTCAAAGTTAACAAACTCACTTTTGATATTCATTAAAACTTTATTAAACTCTGGAACCAGGCAACCTAATGCACTTTTCTTGTCTTATCTGATGTGAGAGAAAAAATGCATGACACAAATACTTGCAACTTGCAACCTCTTCCTCAGACACTGTAGATTGCAGTGGTGTAGTGCTACTGTTGTAAACTATGAACAGCTATTTTAAAGGTTACATCACTGTGCAAACACATAACCATGGTTTATATACAGTTTAGCCATTTGTGTCGCTTGTTTCAATCTGGAGCTATAAGACAATTCATATGATTAGGGTGTAATGAGGGATCATGACATAATGCATCATTATTTCTTCTAGTAGAGAGAAAGCACATGTACAGTAATGCATCGTACATTGTCTGAAGCCATATGCCATATGAGCTTCTTTACTTAAAAACTAAAAACTAAAAACATTTTTACTGTAACATTAATTTATTTTGTTGAAAAGTAATATTTGGAAATGTAAACATCTGTAAAAATCTAAAAAATCTCGGAAATAAAAGATCCGTGCTTCTAAAGCTGTAGTGAACCCTGTCCCTTCTGGCAGAACCAGAAGCACTCTGCTTACATAGCTGATAAAGGACTTCTGTCCACTTTGTTCTGTTTCATTTGAAACTGTGTTTACTGCACTAAATTTGACAGCATTCTGAACAGAGCAGCTACAGAATTTGTGCCTGTTAAATACTTACAGAGCCTTTAATTATTAATCCAACTCTGACGCTCTACTTTATTGCACAACCATATTTGTTTTGTGTGAGAAAACAAGGACTCTTTCCAAAGATAAAATGCTCACTCCTCAACCATTTTCACTGATGACAACACCAATGTACAGAGCACGTATCCACTCACGTCTTGTGACGCAACCGAAAGACATACTTTAAAAACATAAACTCACTGACCACTATATTCAGCTGTTAAGAACACGTTCATGCAATTATTCAGTCAGTCAAGGCAACGGTGCAAGGCAAAGAAATCAAGCACATATATAGTTCAAGAACGTGCCATGACACAGTCTTCAGTGTTTACGCAGAATGTTGAAAAAGAAAAAGAGCTTCTAGTGAGCAGACGTCTTGCAGGCCGCATGTGATTAATGAGAGAGGTCGGTGGAAACTTGACATGACTGGTTAAAGCCGTCAGGAAGGCTACGAAAAGTAATCTTAACTTATAACCGTGGTGAGCAGAAAGCATCTCAGACCAATATATGGAATATTGATGCAGATGCTGTATAACATCACAGATTCACAGCATGAAATGAACATCTGACAAATCTGCAGCAATTATGAGATGCAATTCTGTCAACAGAATCCATCGCACTGTGGCTATTCTGAGTGGGGTCAGTATTAATATTGTGTTCCTAATACAATAACTAGTTACTGTATATTTCAGAATTTAATATACACTTCATAGATTGTACTTTATGTCCATATAAACCGGAAGCCAAGCATTAAGCTTCTCGTTAGTTCTGGCAGGCCACGTCGTCAAGCGTGCATCAGCTGTTAATCAGCAGTCCAATCCGGTTACGTCATCCATATTACCCGACCATTTAAATTCCCATTCATTGAGCCGCTTTCTAGCGCTTCGCTGCTGCTGCGACTTAAACTCCCTCCTCCAACCCCAACTCCACCATGCCAGAACCAGTGTTCGTTGTACCAGTTTACGTCTTAAATCTCCACTCATTTTCTCTCTCTAATTATTTTCTATTTATTTATCCATTTATTAATTTATTATTTGCGCAAAAAAACAAAAAACTCCATGCTTGATCATGGTTCTGTTATGGGGGGTGTCTATTCTATTTTCAGTTGCTGCTGTCCCCGCTCGGTCCATGCGTGCGCACGGACGGGCGCGTGGATTGCTGCCCCGAACAGAACCATACCGCCAACACTAACTGTATGCTATCATCTAATCAACTCTCATTTGACAAGTAGACAGAAATGAATGTATTGCCTTTTGGATCGACGACATTGTGTCCCCTGTCCTTCACTCTATCTCGAAGAAATAGCAGCTATAGTCATAGCAGTTTCAGTTTACTATTATTAAAATATAACAGAATGCACAGAAGTCATTCAATGTGAAGGACTCACAGAGTCACTGTATGCAGTCTCTAAATTCACATTCCATTGTTACAGTTTATATTTTTCTGGTTCAAGAATAAAAAGGTATATTATACATTATATTAGATTATAAAAAATGTTGGAGTTAAGTGTTTGACTTTGGACTACTGACTGCAAGGCACTTAATCCTCACATGGTAACTTTTATACTGTATGTGATTTAAATTTAAGTCACTCTGGATAAAGGTGTCTGCCAAATACAGTAAATGTCATGGCTAAAGTCTTATTTGAATGATCATTATCAGTTTGTAGATGTAAATTGTGACTCTACGCATAATTAAGATAAATCTTGTGTTCCACACGGTTCGGCTTTAGATGCGTTTGTTACCTCTAGTCTGGATAATTGTAATGCTTCGATATTCTAGTAGGTGCATAAACAAGCTCTAGATAATCCAGAACGCAGCAGCTAGAGTCCTAACTAGAACCAGAAGATGAGCACACCACTCCTGTCTCTACCTCAGGGGCAGAGCGTTCTTTACAAAACCCCACCGTAAAAAGAAGCAGCCTTCCAATTAGTCACAATCTCAGTCTCAGTTTACGTCATGTTAAAAAAATGCTTGTTTAGTCAAAGTGTTTTATGAATTATTTTTCTTAGGTAAAGGAGCTGATCTGGAGTGTTTGGTGAACTGGGATGTTTGGATGTTGTCTCAGGGAGTTTTTCCTTACCACTGTTACCTCTGGCTTGCTCATTACGAATTAATATAAAATACAAATGTAAACTTTGTTCCTGCTGCATTGCGGCAATGTCCATTTGTCGCTATACAAATAAAATTTAACTGAATACGACAAGCTAACTTACAAAGACTTTTGTTGTTGATGTTCTCAGACTAAACGTTTAGAGGTTTTAAAATAAAAATAATAGGATAACAATTAATAACAAGTAATACATATTACATTCCACACAAAAACATGACGTTAAATTAGTTTCCAAAAATAAAAAAAAAATTTTTTTAAATATTGTTCTGTAACTGCAAGCCTTGTTCCAGTTTTTGTTTTGCACTTTGAATTTGCACGTATGGTTGTTGTCTTTTGTTCAGAGTTGTTCTGCTGCTGCTGTTTTTTGGGCCTGATCAGCCTTTGGCCCTGTGATTATTTACTATAATCCTGTTGCTCAGCGTTTGTGCTGACGCTGTACACGTCCTGTGCGTCAATCAAAGTCTCTCCTTGAACTTTTTTTTGTGCGTGTGTGATAGGACTTTTTCAGTAAACTGGTCAATAAAGTGCTTGGGCCACTCAGTATAAAAGGCCGAGTCTATCATCATCATCATCATCATCATCAGATCTAACTGAGAGCAGAGATACAGAACAGGCTTGATTTCTTTTCTCTCCTGTACTTCAGATACATTTTATTTTTCTTCATAATAGGTGGAATTTATTTATATCGATTTGGATCACACGCATAATATTCGATAATATACAAATCAGCTAAAAAGGTGCGGATTAATCTGTAAGATTAGAAAGATGCAAGCTTTTGGGCCCTGCGGAGTGTGTGTGTCTAGGGGACTATTTCAGAGGCGGACCGACTTCCTGTTTACGAGGTCTAACATGGGGGCGATGCGGCAAGCGGCAGCGTGTTTACATTTATTCAGGTATGTATTTAATCATGTTTAATTAACGATTATTGGTGCGGTTTTGGAAGAAGGTAAAAAAAGAAGCTGTTTTTGTTCTACGTCTGTCCTGAACCATATATGCAGGCAGGCGCCCTAACTGAACTGAACCGAACTACTTTAGTTTGTGGTTTCTTTGCGTTTTAAACACGAGTTTTAAAAGACTCTTTTACTTCTAGAGCCACAGCTGGTGGGAACTTCATCCACAGAAAACCTGTACAGCAGCTTCTACGTCTCCCTGAAGTAACGCACTGTCCTGTTGTGTCCATCAGCTTGGGCAGTGGACTATGCACTGTTCCCTTCATTCAGGTACAATGTGACTTAAACAAATATTTGTGCAGTTACGGTCTGAATCCCAAATGCACTGTTGTACACTTTAGATGAATTGTTTGACATGGAATTCAATTGTGAAGTGGTAGTTGAATTAACAAAAGACACGTTACTTAAGCTTTAATTTCATTACACCTTTTTGTTTTTTTATTACAGCAGGCAGACAATCTGTCACATGAGTCTCTGATTCGTCGGGCATCCTGCTTGGTCACAGACAGCGCCAATACCTACCTTTCCCAAACCACTATGGCTCTTATAGATGCCCTCACACTGTATACAAAGGTGTGTGCTTGTGTTCAGTGTTTTTGTTCATACCTGACCTTTCCTGCTGTATTGTATTTTGTTCAAATTGAGAAATGTAAACTATGGGATACTGTTTAAGCTACAAATATATATTTGAGAACTCCAGATTGCTATACAGCGAGTGACATTGTGTTCCTGTTCTCAGGCTTTGCACACCCTCATCGCTCTTCAAAAGCGTTATTTGGCCTCAATTGGAAAATTCACTCCTGCTGAGGAAGACAGCATCTGGCAAGTGATCATTGGCCAACGAGTGGAGGTAATATTTCTGGGTCTTTAGTGAATTTAAGTTTACAAATACATAGAGAAGTCTTGGGAATTGATCAAAATGGAATGGAATGTATTTTTGCACTCATTTTAATATTTACTGATGCTCAGATTCCTAAAAAGCCCCATAAGCAAGCAAGCACTGTTTTTTCTGTTTTTAGGTTGGAGACCGGCTGGATGAATGTAAACGCTTCGAGTCAAACTGGGTGAATGCTATCAACATCTGTGAGTTGTCAGCTGAGGCCGCCTTCAATTCAGGCATGTGTTAATAAGCTAATATTTATGTGGGAATCTATTTACCTTGTCTGCTGATGGTTAAAATCAACTGATTATTTCCTCTTGTTTTTCAGGAGCAGAACATGCATCCAATGCATTAAAAAGCAGCATGAAGGCAGCACAGTCTAAGGTAGAAGAGATGAGGAAACTCCAAATGGCTGCACAGAAAAGTCTGGCTGAAATGAAAGCTGAAGAGATCCAGAGAATGGCTGAGTATGCATCAAGTATCAACTTGCAGGATTTGGAGGATGTTCCTGAAGCGTACCTCCGTGAAGACTGAGAAAGCAGAAAATGACTGAGAAACTAGCTTTCAGGATGAACTGAATATAAATTATTGTTCAGCATAGATTACAACATGAAAACTTTCTGCTGCAAAAATGCTATATGACTGAGGACCAGTGAATTAGATTTGTTATTAAGTATTACAATAAAAGGTTTATGGAATATAATTTCAAGGTATAGAACTTTGCAGACAGTTTTTACTTTTTTTTTCCTGCAAGACTAGACAATAAAACAACTTGCATTGTCCATTAATAATTAACACATATGGTCAGCATGTTTCCTGTCACCTTGTTAATATATTATCTGAAAAAAAAAATGCATGTAATATAAGATGAAAATCACCATTTACTTGTAAGCAAGTAATTTGTCCAGATGATAGGTGTACATGCGGTTTTGAGATCATTACAAAAATAAATGTGCTGTTTATTTTAATGTAAATAAAATCTTATTTTTCTATGAATGTCTGAGCTGTGATATTGGAGTGAATAGAGATAGATATACTGCTGTCTGCTGTGCAGGAGAGGGAAGTTGCTCAGACCATATGTATGAATTGCTGTGTTTGAATGGTTGTGTTTTTAGAATACAGCACATACTTTTATTGATAACATAAAGAACAAAGAAGGTTGGTAAAGAGATGCTCTGCCATCCAATCCAGGATTTCTTCCTCATGCTGTGATGTCTCTGAATCTGTGGCAACCTTGACCAGGATAATGTATTTACTTAAACTCTGTGAGTGAAAGAGAAAACAGTGGTATTCCACTCCAATACATTAACTATAATAGTACTATTAAATAACAATAACAGCAAGGGTACTAACTGTGTAGGTGGATAGGGCTAGACCCACGTAAATCAGAATTTGAATCAGGTTTATTGTCGACACACACAAAGAATTTAGTTCCAGATTTTGGTGACTCTCAAAAATACAGACCTAAATAACACTATACATTTAGCTTGGAGTATACAAGACAAGACAGACTATATGAGACAATATAGACATTGAGACAGAATATAGACAGAATATTAAATATGAATACAGAATATATGAAAGATCAGTTATGTACATAAACTGTGAGAAGTACACGGTAGTGCAAATAACAATATTGTGCAGTATTGTGCTTTTGCACAATATGCAGCTGCAGTAGTGTGTATATATACTGATTATGAGATGACTGACAGTTGTGATAATGCTGTACTTATAGATATGAAGCAAAGAATATAATTATATTGAGTTGTTAATCAGGGTGATTGTCTGGGGAAAGAAACTGTTCCTGTTTTGGTCAGTTTCAGTAAACAAAGCTCTGTAGCACCTGCCAGATGGCAGGAGCTGAAGGAGGTTGTGTCCAGGGTGTGAAGGGTCAGTAGTGATTTTTCCTGCCTGGCTTCTGGTTCTTGTATTGTACCAGTCCTGGGGAGTGGGCAGGGGGGCACCAGTTATTTTATCTGCTGTTTTTACCATGCGTCGTTTCCTGTCCTGTTTAGTTGCTGCTCCAAACCAGATGGATGTGCACAGGACAGATTCAATGATTGCAGTGTAGAACAGCATCAACAGCTCCTGTGGCAGACCATACTTCATTAATTGGTGTAGAAATTACATCCTCTGCTGGGCCTTTTTGATGATGTTTACGTTGAACTCCCATTTCAGGTGAAGATACAGAAGTCATTCAGTCCAAAAATTCCAGTAAAAAAATAACAGGGGCTTTTAGACAGACATTTCTGGGTGCTGTAATGTGTAATCCACAAAAATAGCCACCAGTAATGGATGGACTGGCATAAAAACCTCCTTTTTTATTTTATTTACTTTTTTCAGTCGCTTAATGGGGAAAAAATGCAACTGACATCACAGTTAAAATGAAATCACCACCTACTGTACAGGGTGAAGGGGAAAAATCACCAGAACGCTGTGAAATCTTTCAATTTGGACAATCATGAGTATGATATCGAGTTAGAGAGATTTATGGACTGCGTTTTCAAATAAGCCTTCGTTTATTTCATACACAGCGTCTTCTGGCAGCCCTGCATGTGCCAACGACGCCATCTAGCGTCTGTTTGATGCACGCCTTCATTTCGCCTGTTGGCAGAAAAATCCCTTTACTCAACTGTTCACTACAGAAAACCTGATCCATTGATGTCATGGTTAGAGTGCATTGGTGTTTAAAGTAAATAAGCAATTCTATTTGTGCATCACTTGTAACATCATTTTTTTTCTCGTAGTTAACATTACAAACGTTTTGTCCTGTTAACAATTCAAAGACAATTCTACATTGCATTAATTTATAATATTATTAATTTCCTGCATACCATAAACTCATGGTCAGGAAAGAAGTGAACAATAAAAATAAGTAGTTGTAACAAATATTATATAAATTGTAAAATAAGTAACCAAATCATATATTACAGTATATTATATAATATAATATACAATTTATATAATTATATATTATATAAATTGTACAATAAGTAACAAAATCCTAAATGCATTTCCAGCCTGGACTTAAAAACTGAGTCTGTGTCCCAAAATATTATTGGAAAGCTGTTTCATAACTATGGGGCTCTGTAACAGAAATCTATGAAACCTGCTGTAGCCTTTAGTACATGAGGTATAAACAAATAGCCTGCACACTTTTTATTTTTAAATTTAGTTTTCACAATGTTTTATATTCAATATAAAATTTGACTAGGAGCCAACTGTAGCTTGCTTATGCACCTACTGGAACACTCAGACAGTAAGGCATTTACAATAATTTACAATAATAATTACAATAATCCAACCTAGAGGTAACAAAAGCATGAACTAATATTTCTGCATAATGTAATGACCTCTTATATAACCAAAATGTATGTGATAAAAAAAACCCTATGCTAGTACAAATGAAAGACTGCAGACAAAAATCAAAAGCCTTTGCTGAAACTGTGTGTGATCAGCATAGTTGTGGAAGCTAATACCATGTTTCCAAATAATTTTACCCAGTGGTAGGTAAAAATACAGTAGGCCTAAAACAGAACCTTGTGGAGCACCAAACTTTACCTTAGAGAAGTCAGAATATGCATCTGTAAACGAGAATTTTTGGGCCTATCATGGAGAATAGTATGGTCAATTGTGTCTAAAGCTAGACAGCTGGCAAATGTTGAAGTCAGGTTTTTAGAAGGGGTTCAGTTGATACTGGTATTCAAGTTTCTGATTTTGAAATTAGTGATCAGTCATTCATAGGGTACTAAAACCTTCTAAACACTGATCTGATTTACTAATACTGTTATCTACTGTGCATTTTTTGTGCCAATTTCATTCCTAGATAATACTGAATACTCTTTTAATAGTGAACATGCCTGGCAGTCCTGCTGCATAGAACTTTTTTGGCTGCTGGAGAATGGTTTATTCATCCTGGTTTGTTTGGATTTATCTGAGCCTCTTTTCAGTAGCTGGTAGGTTTATCACGACAGAATCAAAGTGCAGCCTGATTTCCTCACCTTGCTGTCCTTTGACCACATTGCTGTCAGCAGCTCTGGATAGAACATCTGCAATTGCTATGTTTTCAGTGGTCATATGAGAAATAGTGAATTAGAACCTCATTACCAGCAGCATGCTGAGAGTTCACCCAGGCTCTTTGAGTCCAGCAGTGAGACTGAAGGCTTGTGGACAATCTCAATGTGAAATCTTTTCCCAATGACTTTGCAAACCTCTCAAAGTCCTGCATTAAGGCGAGAACCTCCTTCTTGATTATGGGATATTACTGTTACCCAACAGCTAGTTAATTTTACTACAGTAGTTAAAACTAGAACGGTACATTCCGATTTGTGGCAAGTTCACCTCATCGTGCTGAGTGTTTTGATATATGACATGTCCATGTTGTGCGAACTTTTTGATTTTGCTCATTTTGGGGGCAGGGCTACATGTGACGTCACGTGACGTGACATCTAAAAAAGTAATATAAATAAGTACCTAAGATTTTTTTGTCATTGTCTATTAGGGTTTAGAGGTATGATGATCTATAACCACTAACAGATTTTCTCTAGCCCAGGATGCTCATTGTTGCTAGCTGACGGTCAGGTTAGCCTGCTTGTCTGCTCCCTAGCCTTGGCTCTGGAATGTCATGGATTAGCTGGGCCATTGCCTGTGTTATGCTGCAAGATACGAGAGCAGCTCTTTCCCAAGTGGAATGGACACCATCCCAACCTAACAGATCAGCATTGCCCTTAAAACCACTTCAATTATCACATTGTTCTACACAGAATTTTTCTAGAATTAGCAGAACAATCTCATTGTTTTCTGCTTGTGACTGAAAAAAGTGTCCAACTTTTTGGGACTTATTAACTTGGATAATGAGACAGCAGAGACTGTTGCCTACACTCTGGTGTTTTTTACAAAGAATTGAGCTGGGCATCAAAAAGTGCATTGGAGTAGGAACAGATGGTTGCAGTGTCTTGGTTGGCAAGAGGAATTCAGTGTACACTCATCATCTACAGAAAATCAAAAATCTTCAGCTGTTCAAGTATATGTGAACAAGGCAGCTGAGACACTCCCAAGCAACCTTGAACATCAAAGTATTTCTCATCTTCACTTGTGGTTTTCACACAGTGCTTTTTCACTGTGAGTATGAAAAGATCTACGCCCTCCCCAATCAAGGTGAAATCTCTTTAAGGCTTGTACAGATGTCAGGTACACAGTGGCTGACCATCCATGAGTGCTGTTCACGAATACTCAATCAGTGGGATGAGCTAGGGCTTCATTTTCAGCTAACCATATACCACCAAAGATGTTATGATTTTGTAATCCTGCACCAGATGTACAGTGACCCTGTTAACAAAATGTACCTGATTTGGGTTTGGTTTCGTAGACTTGGTTGCTTGTTTCTTTTGCGAGATCTGTAACTCTATCTCTGAGCTGTGATTTGGCTATGTCTGCTTTAAAGTTACTCTTTAGTATTTCTTGTTGCTTCTTAACCTGCTTGTTTTGTTGTACTCCTATAACTGCTTTCTCAAGCAGCAGTTCAGGGTCGAATTGTAATTGCCCTGATAAGATTTACCTCACAAACCCACAGCAAATCTGTCTCTCACCATTTCATCATGCAAGGCTCTGTAGCCTCAGTAAAACACAAGGCCATTACAGTGTTGTAGTAACCTGTCAGCCATATCTCCCATATCTTGCTGCTGCTGATTAAACATTGCTTTCTCAAAGATGAAGTTTCTACATGTCGCAAAGTGAGCATCCAGATTTGCTTTGACTGTATTGTATTCACTTACATCCTACGGACTTAGGTGCAAGGAAACTAGCAATCTTGGCTTTCTTCCCTATGGTGCAGAAAAGAGTATTCCCACAATTTTTCAACTAGAAAAATTCTAGTTTACAACAAATGCATCTTACTTTTGTCACCATATTCTGTTTGTCATGTTTTCACAGATATCTGGATGCTAATTACTGAACTTACTTACAAATTACAATAAATTAGTTATTGTTGCAGAATTTATTCGGGCTCAAATCTTTCAGAGCTATAACACCACTTGTTATAGGTATCTAAATTACAGAATAAGCTACTGTACCTAATTATGCCTAACATTGATTAGTTTGTGTTCAAAATTAAAATGAAAGGAATTAAGTGGAAAGAGTAAAAACTCAGAACCCCTGGCCAACTGTTTTAATATTATACATTATTTTCAGGCTTACTGTTTTAATATCATACATTAATTTAACAGAATCCACAACATTTTTTCACATGTTCATATTTCTTTTTGCTAGTTTCGCATTGATTAAGTAGGCTGTGATGTAATATATTATTACAGAAGTTTGTGTGATATCGCAAGAGGACTTCGGCTGTTTTTATATCGAGGGCTAGGAACTTGATTCCACGTGTTCAGAGGTTGGAAAACTCCGCCCACTGGTGTGGAGATAACCACGCCCACTCTGAGCCCACTGTGAGCTCCCAGCGCTATGGTTACCCCAGCAGAGTGTTAATACCACAAGCCTAGCAGAGGCAGGAATCATGGCAAGGGGACTAGGCTTTATCGCGGGGAATAACGCAGTATTTTTGGAACTCTCCGTTGTTCTTCCTCTCCTCTTATTCCTCGGCATAGGTGGGTAATTTTGATCATATTGTTTAATCTTTATTGATGGTGTACGACTGTAGTGAAGTTGTCTGTGTAAACAGTGTGGTCTGTAACTGCAGCATGTAGCACAACACATCTGAACCATCTGCACTGAACACAGTTGTAGATTATATTGTATTGATTAACATTGTTATGAATTACTGACGGTTTTGGCTTTGGACTTTCATTGTATTGCCACAATAACATCATGGTTAGACAGACTGCAGTATTATTTGGCAAAAAACAGAAAATAATGTAAACGTGAGTTTGTACCTTAAACCTGCACCTTAAACCTACACCTGAGTAAAGTGAGTGAACAGGTAATGAGTCGGAATCAGTGAGTGTCCTGTAACTGAACGTTTTGTAAATAAAGTCATTTTATGTGTGCTGTAAAAACATAAATCTGCTGACCTACACTGCATGCTGCCTAATTAGTTATCTAGGGGGTTTTATTTTTATTGATTTATTTGTTTATTTTTTTTGGTACTAAGTTATGTGGAAACAATTTTGCATGTAAATTTCACGAATGTACCTTACAAATTTTTAGGAAAAATCACAACAGTCACCAAGTGTTTTGGTTGAAATATATATCATTTCTCTCTCTCTCTCTCTCTCTCTCTCTCTCTCTCTCTCTCTCTCTCTCTCTCTCTCTCTCTCCATATATATATATATACACACACACATACATATACACACATACATACATGGCTTCTATAATTTAACATAAATGAATACACTTTTAAATGAGAGTGTGTGTGTGCCCTGCGATGGGTTGGCACTTCGTCCAGGGTGTATCCTGCCTTGATACCCGATGACGCCTGAGATAGGCACAGGCTCCCCGTGACCCAAGGTAGTTTGGATAAGCAGTAGAAAATGAATGAATGAATACACTTTTAATTTATGATTTAATTTAAGGTGTTTTAGAAGTTTAGAAGAACAGCTCAGACCCCTGTGTAAAATAGCCAGCCCAGTTAGTGAAGAGCCACTTTCTAAACTGTAGAACAGTAGGTCTGTATGATTGAACCCTCCTGCACAAGACTAACAGTACTGGATGTAATTGTCAGCAGCCTACATGTGGCCAAGGCAGACTTTTTTGTCTAAAATACTGCAGCTGATCCACAGTGTTGTGCTGCTGCCAATCTATAACCTCCCTTAATAACTCCCTTAATAACATCTGCTGATGGTTCTGTGGTTTTTTGTGTGGCCTCTGCTCTACCATCAACACTTTCAATTTCAGTCTTATTGTGAGGCTTGGACATTCATCTGATCCATCTAACTTTGAGAGACACTGAAAATCCCAGGACAATGGTTCCGCATAACTGAGCATGTGAACAATCCTGCACAAGACAAACAATACTGACATACGCTATTGTAAACCTGCACTGACCTATAAATATTGATATATATATTCATTCATTCATTTTCTACTGCTTATCCGAACTACCTCGGAACTATCTCAGGCGTCATCGGGTATCAAGGCTTGATATGTATTAGATTAGAATAATTCAAACACATCTTATATGCAGACTGACTGTTACTGTCAAACTTGAAAATGAGGTCAGTAAATAAATGTTCACACACATGTTAATATATTATGAAGTCCTTAATCTTTTGTAGGCCTATGTCTTAGCTGTTTTTGATGACAATTACATTTACTGTACATTTACAGCATTTGGCAGGCGCCCTTATCCAGAGTGACGTACATAAGTGCTTAAATCTCTATCATTGAATACATTAATGCTGGCTCACTAGGTTACATACTTGACATCATATTGAGAACAAGACTCAAAGCATTGTTTCATAGATGACATTAGTAACACCTGTACATTTACTCATTCATGCAGTTATCTAATCATTCAATCGGGTAGGAGCAGTGCAGTGCATAATATAATCCAAATAATGCAGCAAGATAACATCAACTATTAGAATAGGGGAAAACCTGATCTTTGTGATTTTGATTTTGGAATTTTATAGTAACTCAGTTAAACACTTATTATTGGATAGCTGCATAAATGAGCAGTTGTGTAGGTGCTGCTATTAAAGGAAAGCTGAGTACAAGTATCTGTACTATTTGGCCTATAACAGCCCTATAACAGAATTGCTGTGCTTGCATCAGAAAATTAAAGAAAATATGATTCATCTAAAATGATGTTTACTCTTGTCAATTTCATCTTTAATCTTTCATTCTTTAACAAACAATGAAATTTAGGTTGCATAAGATTAAAGTTTGTTTCCTTGAATGTGAGAGCAAAGCACACGTGTGTGTCACTGTCTGTGTGCAGAATGTAAATACACCCATGCATGGAAGCCTCTGTGCACAATGCATTCATTGCGATGTGTTTTGTGTGCTCACCAGTCACAACACCACATGCTCTCTGTTTGGCTCCACTAAGGTATGCTTAACGGTATCAACGGTATCAGGCTGAGTTAATTTCCAAGGTCTGCTTCACAGTGGGCAACTCACTCAGCCTGTTGTGCCTTCTTGGTGGACAGCTTTCATTAGTCTTTTGCCACTAGGTTCCCCACCACCACTATATTGTGGAAACAGGTCAGGATGTGAAAGTGTCACAAAAACCTTCTTTATTCCTGCAGCTCCCATTTTTTGTGGACTGATTTGTTTATTATTTAAACACATCATCTAAGGACGTATGGTCTGTACCATTTACAGACTATGACCTGTCATTAATCTCCATATAATCTCCAAAATGCAGACGCTCCTCTGCCAGAGACTAAAATTGATCATGCTGAGCTGACTGTTCAAATGATCTCCTTCATAAAACTACTCTGTGACACATTACTGCCACTAATGTCACTGTCAATCATAGTTTGAAAACACTAATAAGTTTTCAAAATGATTGCTAATGTTGACAACCCTGTCTCTCAGAATGTTATGCTGTCTGTTTTCTGAGGCGAGTATAACCATATTGAGCAGAACCCCCCAACATTCAAGTCAGTCAGTTTACACCTGCTTTTGTAGCATGCAAACTTTGTAAAATAATTAAATATTCATAATTTGTGATGTCATCAATCAAGTCTATATGCATTTCACTCATTCTCATTCTAAGGCAACTTTATGTTGTCCTCAGGTGTAATTCATGTTTTTTTTTATAAAGTTTTACATAGCAAATCATCAAACAAATATATAAAAAGTGTACAACCAATCAACATTGCCAGATATAATCAACATAAAAAATAACATCATATACAGTAGCATAACATGATAGTCAAGAAAGTGAAGGGAAAATACTGTGTGCTCCAAATGAAAAAAATTCACAAACCAGACAGGTTTAAACCATCTTCTATTTCTGATTTGCTTTTTCTGAATGAGACATGCTGCATATTATGCAGTACCAGAGAAACTGATGAAGAGACAATGTTGTTAAAAACGACTTAATGTAGGAAATAATACTGGTACAAAATGCACTAGAAGGTATAAACTGGGTCACAAAGTCCTTTATTTCCCAACTCTTTTCCCAAATCAAGTTGCCTTAGGGAAGAATAGTTGGAAAGGTCTGTTAGTCTAATGTTCCACTCACTCAGGCCTAAAGTATGAAGGTTTAGACCTTGGGGAGTTAATGTAGAGAGTTTAAAGATCAAGCTTTTTTAGGAGGGACAGTGATGTCCTCTCCTGGAAGGGCTGTGTTTTGAGTCTGTGACTTTAGTACTGTATAACTTTGGCATGTAGAGAAGCATATTCAATTAGCAAAGCCCTCAAGGAGGATGTTTTAGTGTGTCAGTAAAATAGCACACTAATCTGCCATTCTAAGGAATAGGAAAAGGAGGGAAAGTTGGTGGGAAAGTAAACCAGGTGCAGGTCTGTAACACTGAAACTAAGGGCTTGGCCGTAAGTAGCCTAAGACATAAGTGATTCCTGTCGATAATGTTATGTCATTGCTGTGAAAAAAATACTGGACGATGGTTACAGTTTAATGGTTTATATATTCACTTTCTATTATAACCTGTGGACATGGTCAGGAATTATTGAAAAACTGACTTAGGGACTGTAAGTAAATCTAACAAATTATTAACTGGAGCTAAAAGTTAGTTGGAATCTGTCAGCTCTTCCCAATACTACTGCTGATCGTCTCAAACCTACTTCATTGTACATCATCCTGCAACACAAGAGGGCAGGAACCTATTCAATAAATTTTACATTAACACTATTCATATCATTTCAATGAAATAATAAGCTTTATGAATGGTGTAAATGTGTACAGAGAGAAAGAAAAATGTGAGCACTTTAGGGGCATGGAGCAGGTATCTCACCAAGACCACGATAGATTGAAAATTTAATTATAATAGCAACTTTACATACATTTCTGTTTTCATGACATGTGAGTTCTAGACAGGAAACATAAAGATAGCATTGATACTACATTTTATGTCCAGTCATAGAATGTGAGGAATAATAGCATTGAAATACTCTGAAAAAATATGTAAATTCTTAAAAATCCAAGAACTGTAGTAGTGTTTTGTAGCAAAATATAACTGCATGAGTTGGTGTTTACTTTGCTTAAAAGTCAGTTGGTAATTATGTTTGACCATGACCATGGCACTGCTCACTATACTTACCACCAGACTAGTATATGATAGACACGTTATCTGCAACGGCATTGATCTTCCCTATGCAGTATGTACTAAAATAAATACTGCCGCAGCATCACTTGCTACAGCAATACAAACTGCTGCAAGTCACTCACTGTGAGGAAAAGGACTGTCAGTCATACGGAATGAAAGAGACCTGATCTTGCATTTTCATCAGCGCATAAGATGGACCATTAATATTATCTAAGAATAAGCCTGAATGAATCCACCTAGTTTTTAAAGATTCTTAAAGGCTTGAAGATTCTTGAAGGCTTAACAATATTCTGATCTTATATGGGTATCTTATTAATCATAATTCTTATTAGTTTTCAGTATGTTATCTATTGTATCATTGTGTTTGTTAATAGACTTTCTGTCCCTGCTACTCCATTCAATTCAATATATTTATGTTATATACTGGTTTTAACAATGTTTCTATGTATCTGAGCCCACTGTTGCCTCAGATTACTGTTTTTGGCTGACAAGAGTGGAACCTGATCTGGTCTTCCTGTTGTACCTAGTGTAGTCCATCTGCCTCAAACTGTGTAAACTTTACATACTATTAGGTGTGAAAATCCCAGAAGTCCCAGTTTCTGAAATACTCAAACCTGCTCATCTGTCACAAATAACCATTACATAGTCAACGGCACAGAGATCACCTTTTCCTTAATTCTGAAGTTTAAAGGAAATATTTTCTGAAACTCTTGACCTGTATCTGCATGATTTGATTGTAATTTTGCCACATGATTGGCTGACTGGAAAATTTCATGCATGCATCCTATAAATGTCATTGCTGATTACACCGCTGAAACCATTCACCAAAGTATCTTTTGTTTTACTCTACATTACCCTCCACAGATTCCTTAAGACAAATACTCGGACAAAACCGAGTATCTCTATTCAAATTCACAGATGAGTTTCTTGGATTATTTGAAACTGATTGTGCTCATCACCTATTTCAACACTTCTGGAATTCTGAGACTAAAATATGAGACTGATAGAGATGAACGGTAATTGCATGTTGCTTTGATGCAGAGTGAAATGCTTTGCTTGTTTGCTTTTCAAGGGTGTTCATAAATCTAAAGGGCATTCTATTTCGGATCTGTTGCTCTCTGTGGTTAAGCAAATGAATGAGTGGCAGTTTGCCTTTCTGGTGTTCATTTAGATATCCAAGGCAGAAGCCATCTGTCCTGCACTGTAGAAAGAAGGTTCCAACTGGGTTTTAGTCTCACTTATGTTATCCAGCAGACAGAAAACACCTTAGAGAGCAGGCTTTGGGGATTGGAAACAGGTATGTCATGCCGATAAAATGGCAGGGAGCAACGCTTGGCGTGTTTGGCTGTACAAGCATGCCAGGCAGTTTGGCATGGCATTTGCAGATTTTTTGAGTTGTTTTTGCATGCGATTCTGCACCAGGTCCATCATGCTTCTGTCATTAATCTTTGTCCTCAGTGAAGAACAGACATTCACATAATATTTTTCAAGTGTGTATGACAGTGAAGAGGTTAGAGGTTACTCTCTTCACAGTAGGTGTTGGACAGAAGACAGGTGACAGCTGCTGCAACCCTTTAGACACCCGAGAAGAGCTGACAGTAGATATTTAAACAGTCTGTCTAATACCCAGATACAGTTTTTGTGATGTATGAAGACTTAATGTAGACGTCAATATTCATTATAAAGAAAACTGACAATGAAATGTGAACATGACATTTTTATTATATGCCTTACCTTTATTGGGACGATATTGTCAAAGTTCACAATTATTAGGACTTATTTTGGCACAGGGGAATGAAGAAAAGAGAAGTGGTTCGGCTTTTAAAAATAGCTTTAAAAATCCAACTTTACAGGGCACCCATAATGTATTTTGTTTTCGAACTTTAATTTGTGTATTTATATTCCCACAATTGGCCTACACCTTGAACCTGTAAGGCTGAAAATGGTTCAAAAATTGAGTTAAGCTGTCTGGCAGTTCTGGGATTTTAAGTAACAACCTCACAGTATCACTTTTAAAATGAAGTAATCTTGTAAATTGGTTTGTTTTGATTGATCAGTGGTTTTGGTCATTTTGTTTTTTTCTTTTTTTTGTTTTTGCCATTCACTATTTACTATTCAGGGTTTAGCATTTGTGTTAGATTGACCCTATGTGTGTTTATTAATGTATTTGTTGTATATTATTTGTCATTTACATTTACAGCATTTGGCAAATTCTCTTATTCAGAGCGACGTACAAAAGTGCTTTGAAGTCTCTATCATTGAATATTAACTCTGGTTCACTAGGTTATAGACCTAAAACACTGTTCAGAGTTTTTTATTTATTATAATTTTTAAGTATTTTATGAAGAAGTGGGTCTTCAGCCGTCATTTAAAAATAATCATAATCTCATGTTTAAAAAATAAA
The DNA here is from genome assembly GCF_022655615.1 of Tachysurus fulvidraco. NCBI lineage: Eukaryota > Metazoa > Chordata > Actinopteri > Siluriformes > Bagridae > Tachysurus > Tachysurus fulvidraco. The sequence goes on along the minus strand of NC_062528.1, from coordinate 4,917,417 downwards.
CAAAGCTAACAATAAAGCTATCTTATCTAGCTATAGAATAAATCCAGTTAAATAGCAAATGTTTACTTCTCACTGAAAACAATAATATATATTTCAGTGGAACCATTAATGTGTGTTTTTCTGTTTTTGTCTTAAGTCCTGAGTGTGAAGAGAAATAACTGGCACACGCCCTTGTGTTTTTCTTTTTGTAATTACAGAGTGGGTTGGGAAGCGTGGGGGAGAGAGAGAGAGAGAGAGAGAGAGAGAGAGAGAGAGAGAGAGAGAGGCTGAAAGAGAGAGGCTGAAAGAGAGAGGTAGAGAGAGAGAGAGCGAGAGAGAGAGAGGTTTATATATGAACATCAATCATAAATGGCCTTTTTTAATTTAAAGAAAATGGCTTCTGAATTCTGTAACATGTGAGTCTCGACTCACTGAAAGAAAGAAGATATATATGTGGACTGAACAATTTTAAGCCCAGAGTATATTTTACAAACTCTTAAAATCATAGGATAGAATTTTTCGTTTGTGTTTCAACTTTTCATGTTTAGCAATTGCAGTCTTTCCACTATTTTGAAGTCATTTTTTTTCCTGCATGAGACTTATGTTTCTGATTGCATTGTGTTGTTGTTTATTATAGTGTTTGAGGAAACCAAATGGTAAAACTCTTCTCATTACTGATGTCTTGCTTAACTCACTGCTTTCATGGCTTTTGTCTGATCTAGGCAATTATTTTATGACTGATATATTTTTGCTCTTTGCTCTCACCCTCCACCTTTTATTCACCCTTTTAACTTTTTAATAAACACTTTTATTTGATTATTTAGTCCAGATTTCTAACTTTCTAATCTTACTAACATGTGTATCTGTGGTACCCTCTAATAAATTTGGAGCAGACAATGATTAAAACCTTTTTTAAAGGAAAAGCTACAACTGTCTAACAGCTGCAAAAGATTAATTTAATTCCCAAACATTTTATAGGCCAAGGTGCTCAGGCTGAGATCAATGAGGACAGTCAGCATGTCCCATAGTGAAGCAGAAGGCCGAATGCTTGTGTGGTGCTCATTAGGGTTGTGTGATACAGGCTTCCCTGTCTGCTCCCATGCAGAGGGAATGCTTCCCGCATGGGGCTTAATTACAGCTGAGGAAAGCAGAAACGCTCATTTCCAACCTTATCTTATACATTATTTGTCTAAACTCTTTTCGCATTTCTTATCAGCAAGACTAAACCGAGCAGTTTTTCAGAACAAAAATGGATTATTTGGTTGAGCAAATCATTTAACACATAGGGTGTAATCTTCTTTAATCTTATACCACAATATTCATTATGCACTATATCAATATATGTATGAAAAGTTTTTGTGACATCGATTCCACAATGTTTGACTGGTCATCTTCCTCTGACCTTTCTCATGAACAGATTCATAGATCTGAACCTAGACCCAGTGTCACTGATAAAATATTTAATTATCGTAGTATGTAATATTTTGATCATACCTTGTGTGCCAAGTCAGCATGCTGCTTTCGGTTCACAGGGAAGACAATACCAAAAATAGTGGATTCTATAATTCTAGGCATTGAAACTTTAGAGTCAACCCCAAAGCTTTGGAGTCAATTTAAATGCACAGAAAATAAAGAAAATTTTATTTAGCATCATATTGTTTCAGTTATTGAGACAATTACTGGATATTTATTTATCATCTTTTTTGGCTATTGGTTTATTGGTTATTTATTGGATTTAATTTGGTAGTTTGTGAACATCAGCTACATCAAAAAGTGACTCATAAAACATAGCAACACACTTTATAACAATTAAATAGAGCAATAGAAATAAATATTGATTAAATATTTTGATTAAAAGATACTAAAATCTTGCAATGGAAGAGCAGCTCCAAAGCTTGGGTTTGGCTACAAAGAAAACGGTCACCTCAGTTTCAGTCTAGACTTTGGGACAATTAAAAATCTCTGACTGGACGAGATTTCACTGGATGGTGTTCTGTTAAAAGATCATCAAGATAAGATTGTGCCAATCCATTCAAAGATGAAATAAAATAACAGGAAATTTGGTGTCTTTTGCTTGACCTAAGCATGTTAACATGACTATTTTGATGCTGTGATTAATGTCAGTTATATTGTATATGTATTGTATATATTATATTATATTATTATATATTGTATAAGTTAAGAGATGCATTCAGTAATTGTAATGTACAAATATTTTTAACAAGCAGTTTTGTATATTATACTTTATATTCAAAATATATGGACTAAAATATATGTATGAATGAAGTAGTGCAATTAGATATAAATATAGGCAAGAGATATAAGGAATAATAAAGAACAAGGAAATATATTAGCAGGAGCATACAGACTATTTCTCCATGTTTATTTTTTGCAAATATACAGTCAATTGAAAACGAGATGGAAGACATTAGGTCAAGAGATTGTTTCCAATCCAACAAGAGGAACTTTAATATCGTTTGCTTCTCTAAAACCTGACTTACCTGGGAGTACCAAACCAGCCCTTTTGAGTTGTTTCTGTTATCTATATAGTCAAGAGACAGCAACAACTGGTTTACTACAAACATTGTTCTCTCCTGTTTTTGCCAACGATGATGATGATCGTATGTCATCTCCCAATACCCAATAAGAAGCCAATGTATTGAGTGACATCATGGGGACATGTTTCAGTCTTGTTCCTGAAAGTTCAGCAACTTCATAGAAGTGTTTTGTTATATTGCTCATTATTTCTGGTTGGGAAAGATACTAACCTTCCTCTTGGGTATGATAAATTCATCTGTAAACACTCTGAGTACATGTACTGCTGACTATAATGCCAGGCTCCACATGGGTGACGTGAGTGAGTGAGTATAAAGCGTTATCATCTTTAATGTGGCTACAAGAAGAGTGAAATCTCAGCTCCAGCAACATGGCCCTAATGAGTTTGGTAGCATAACACTTTTGGCATGGTGGTGGTGGAAGTCTAAGGAACTGGTTGTGGATTCCAGGAGGGAAGAACAGGGGACATGCATGCATTCTGGAAAATGGAGTCCAACACAGAATTCAGAGTGGCCTTACCATCATCATGCTTGACTGATGAGTTTTGATTTGGATCATGAGCAGATCGTTTCTTTCTCCACATTTTCATCTAGGTTCCAGACCTTTTGTCTCTGTATTTCTTTGTGAATTCCAGTCTGGCCTTTTGCTTCTTACTGATGATGAGGGGTTTGTATATTGTGTTACTCCATCAATATTTCTGCTCTTGGCATCTTCTCCAGATGGTAGTTTGTGGTACTTTCACCCCTTTGGAGGTTGTTGGTGATGTCATTGTCTGTTCTGCGTTTTTAGAATATGCTGTAAGAACAACTCTTGTTGTTTTCCTTGCCTGGCCTGGCTGATGTCTGGTTGTTAGTACATCAGTGGTTTCTTTCTTTTTCAGGACATTCCAAATAAAAAAAATTTTAAAAGTTAATGCAGTCTTTGCAGGGAAACCCAGGGCTCAAACCAAGAGTTATTATTCAGTTAACAATTATTAATTGTTTAAATGTTAAATCTAACAGGACTCACAAGGGCAGCAAGAAATAACTGTCAGTCATTGTGGAACCTCTGGGTCTGAGGGTGTGGAGGAAGACTCTGGAGGCAGGAGGAATTTTAGCTGTGTTTAGTCATTCTGCCCCTTCAGCACACTGGAAAATGAGTCTGTGCCAGCATTCACTTTATCAGGTTCAAGTGTTCATGTTTCAAGGTGTGTTCGTGTGCGTGTGTGTGTGCGTGTGTGTGTGCGTGTGCGTGTGTGTGCGTGTGTGTGCGTGTGTGTGCGTGTGTGTGCGTGTGTGTGTGTGCGTGTGTGTGTGTGTGTGCGTGTGTGTGTGTGTGTGTGTTTGTGTGTGTGTTTGTGTTTGTGTGTGTTCGTGCTTTGCAAGCTTTGCCATGTGGTATCATTTCCTGTCTTTAATTTAGTGTTATGGGTGTTCTTGAAAGCATGGAAAGAGACAAATAAGTAGACTTGCAGTAAAGATGAGAATAATCATGCATTACCTGCATTAACCCGCCTCGTCTCCTTTCACAGTTGACACTTGACCACGTCTCTGCTGCTACAATCACATGTTCCAGTATTTTTGGTTGCTTGAAAAATACATGGGTTTAAATAAATTGTGCCTTGTTCCAAGTTGTTTAGCACATCTAGACATCAGGACATTCAAAGCTGAAATTATGATCTATTGGCTCATTTTCCTCTGGTGATCTCAAACCCAAACACCTTGAGTATATAGCAAAAATAAAAGATGCCTTGCCATTCCAATACTTTAAGAGGACAATGTTTGTTTTTTGTATTTGCAGAACACATCTATGCTTTTAGTAGGATTTTTATATTAAGGGTAAGTTATTATTAGAAAATTATTTTAATGGATCACTTATTTTGTGTCTTACTGTAGGTGTTTGCAGCAACAAGGTTGTCGTTCCAGAGCATGTTCAAGTTGTGCTTGGCAAGAATGCCACACTAAGCTGCAGGGTGGATGTTGGTGCCAACCTCAGCCTGACACAAAGCTCCTGGGAACGCAGCTTGCCCATGCGCCCTGTCACAGTGGCAGTATTCAATCCACAGTTTGGCATCTCCATATCTGAGGAATACATAAATCGTGTACATTTTCTCAACCCATCAGTCGAGGATGCCTCCATAGTGTTGGAGGGAGTAGACTTTGCAGATATTGGCTCCTATATTTGCAAGGTGGTCACCTTCCCACTGGGTAACTCACAGGCTTCTACAGTTGTTGACATCATGGGTATGTTGATTTGCAATTCAACTACATTTTATTTATACAGCACTTTTAATAGTAAACATTGTCACAAAGCAACATTACAGAAGTCTGGAAGCAGACATACAGTACATGCTTCATGAACCAGTGAAGCCAGAGGACACAGTGGTAAGGAAAAGGCATCCGCTTTATATGAGAATGACCAGAAATACATTTTTATTTGATACAGATTTTACTTAGATTTCTAATAAGTGTCTAATGAATCTATAAATCCATATGGATTTTGTTTTTACACACTTGGAATTCTAAATGCATGACATTTTTTATTCAAATGACACACATTATTATTCATTGCGAACACTTTCAAGTAATTCCTCATATTGACTCACTTTGTATGTGTTATGCTACACAGCACAGCTTGGATTCATCTCTGACTTCAACTGATAGTATTTAACTCTGTTCTGCACACTTAAGTTACAGTAACAAAGCATAATAATCATCCTGAGAGTAAATAGTGGAACAAGCCATTAATGAGACCTAAAGCCCCCTTGCTGAAAAATTAATGTACGTTATTAATTGTAGGGAAGCATAAACACACTCTGTTCAATGCTATTTAATTTTTGTTAGTTATTAGATTACATGTATGTAATCTTAAAGACATTATGAAGCTCCATCAGAGGGGACTTATTAGATCTATTGAATTCTCAAGTGTTTTGTGCCACATGTGCCATATGTTTTTTGCCATATCACCATACTGCCTTATGTACTGTAAGTGCCAGAATACACAATGCCTAGAATCCCAAATTCTGTTGTCACCAAAATCAGTTCAGTTTCTATTTATCTCATTCTACTTCAACAGTTACGATAAACATACTTGTGAATGCAATGCATGCAATAATGCCATTGCTATAAATAACAGATACATATCTCTTATTTGATATGAATATTAACTGAATAAGACTGGAAGATTACAGTTTATTTTGCAATCACAAATCAAACTTTGAATGCACTGAGCCCACGTTTATAAACATATTATATAGTGACAAAAATATCTTCAATATTACGAGACTTAGAGGAGGAATGTAGACATGCACAAAGAGTCTGTTATGGAAATGTCTAACGTGTTTTATATACTTTCTGTGATTACATTGTCAATGATTGTTTCATTTTGTTTCCCAGATATTTGCAGGTTGTTTGTAATAATGATTACTTACATAAACAATTAGTAGTTTATAGGAAAAAATAAAACACTTGATTATTTTTCTCTTTACTTTAAAAAAAATTAATCATAATACCTGATTTGTTTGTAATTCAACAGTACCCACAGTAGTCCCACAGTAGGTAATATTTCACCATAACATGCTGCTATTATTGTATGTTGTTATTAGCAAACACAGCATGAGGAACACTCACTGCTACTACTTCTTTCTCAAGAAAAAATGCTGTAGTTTTATTTCATAGAGTTTGTGGATAAAATCTGCTGTATTTGAAGTTGTAGTGATGCAGATGTCAGTTAAGGCTCTGGTTTGTTGCTCAGAAGATCGGGGTTCAAGCCTCAGACTTGCCAAGCTGCCACTGTTGGGCCATTGAGCAGAGGCTTTTAACTTTCACCTCTCCAGGTTTGCTGTATCATGACCCTTACTCTGACCCTGCGTCTGACCCCAAGAGGTTTACTGTGCTGTAATATCTATGTGACAAATAAAGGCTGCTGCTGCTGCTGCTTCTTCTAATAACACAGTGTGTGTGGCACATTTATTGCCATAAACTTGACCAACAGCCAAATGTTGTGAAAATATGTACCTGAAATAGAAGGGGAAGGAGACCAGTGATGTTCCCTCTATCCACCCTTAACAGGAATGAGGTATTCTGTTCACGCACATCCTATTCCCTTTGCTGTCAGAATTCTGTGTGTTTACACTAGAGCTAGATGGAGGCTAGATGAATTCTGTGCCAGTGCAGCAATGGAGAGTCTGGACTAAATGTTTTTATCTTCTAGATCAGGATTTTGTTTAATCAGAGGTTTAACCTGTTACATAAAGTAATAATGTTTATTAAGCACATTTAAACTGATGCATACCACCCCGCTGCTGCGATCCCTCCACTGGCTTCTGGTAGCTGCACACATCAGATTCAAAACACTGATGCTGGCCTACAAAGCCAAAAATGGACCAGCTCCCTCTTACCTAAAAGCCCTCATAACTCCTTGCACTGCACCCCGCACCCTCCGATGGTTCCACCATCTCTCAGGGTAAGAGGTAAGCATACTACTAGACTCTTCTCTGTTCTGGCACCAAGGTGGTGTAATGAACTTCCAATAGAGGTCCGGACAGCTGAGTCACTGGCTATTTTCAAGCGGCCGTTGAAGACCTACTTATTCAGGAAACACTTCAACTAGCACTTCTTTCCCTATCTTTGACACTTTCATTGTAAATTTGAACAAATGTTTTAAACTCATGGTATCTTAAGTATGTAACCTACTGTAGTGAGCCAGCATTAATGCATTCAACGCTAGAGATTTAAGCACTTATGTACGTCGCTCTGGATAAGGGTGTCTGCCAAATGCTGTAAATGTAAATGATTTTCTGTTCATACATTTCCAACCAGCATAAACATAACAAAGTATTTCACTGTATGATCAAACAGATAAAATAAAAAAAAATTTTAATATATAATATATACAACACTTGGAGCAACTCAAAAGGTACAGACATGCTTGAGTTTTGCCAGGATTATGGAACAGCCAAAACCTGCAGACCATGAAGATCTCAGAGAGCTGGGGGCAAAGTACAGATGACATAATCTGTGCTAATGGAAACTGTCCTAAACAGCATTAATAAGGCCAATTTATTAAAGAAGAAATGTAAATGAGATTAAAGAAAACTTTAAAAGATCAGCTACTAGTTTCAGTTTGGCTATAATTTTAGTAAAAGTTAAACAAAGCTACTCATGACAGCTGACTTTAGATTTGACTTTAGATTTGTTTAGATTAATTAAATCGTAAGTGAACATTAAACATTATTCCCAAGTTCTTTCCCTGAGGTCTAAAGTATATTGTGCCAGCGATCCTAGATTGTGGTCTGCTTGTCAGTAAAATATTAGAAAGGTCATTTTCTCTATCAGTTTTCACAGCTTTTCTGAAAAACATCAAAGTTTGTTGAAATCTCCTCTTACCTCTAATCTGTTTTTTATTCCATTTACATTCTACTTTCATTCTAGTCTTATCTAGTCCTATAGTTTTTTTTTTCAGCCAGGACTGTGACTTTGCTCTGCTCGTATTTGTTTATGAGTGCCTGGGTTGAAAAGTGGAAAATGTGGAACTAAAGAGAGACTTATACCATACAAGAGAAGGAGGCAAGCTCAGTGTTGCCAGATTGGACTAAAGATTTCCAAGTATATCCAGTGCATCTTTTTTTTTTTTTTTTTTTTTTTATAATTTTTATGATAATTTTAATAAAACACAAGGTCTACACCGGAAACCTCAGAAGGGGACAACATTTTTTATTGTTCTTGTGCTACTATTGTCAGAACTACAGTTCTTTTCTTTTTCAATTCTCAAATCATATCATTATACTTTTCTTTTTGTATTAGTAGGCTACTTACAAAGTGTGCTTAATTACCAACTAATTAATTTTTTTATATTATTATTATTATTATTATTAAAATTATTATTATTATTTAACTTATAGACCACTAGGCGAATCAACATGAATTCTCGTTTTTTACTTCTTTTAATTTTAAATGAAATAATGACTGAATGATACACTGAATCGTCACTAGACACTATATCAGCTATTATGTTTCAGAAATGATCAAACATCAGAATTGTACATCAAAATAAAACTGTAGGCTAATAGCATAAACACGCTTACCTTTTAATATGAAGTTAACGTAGATAATCCTCGCAGAACTGATGAAAACGTCTTTATTATAGAACAATTCTAGAACTATTTAATAATAGGACCAACTTTATACAGTCACAACAAGTTTGATTAATAGATCATTGAGTCAAATCTCTCCAGCAACTGCCTGGGAGGTTTGAATGTTGCCGAGGTAAACCCATTTTTTGTATTAGCATGCTCTTTCAAATCATTTAACTGTGCTCTGATTTCTGATTGACAGTATTTACAAAATGCCTTTGTATCATCGCCTACCACAGGTGTAATCCATGTTTTTAAAGATGGGTCGCTCTCCCATTCCTTTCTGTAGGACTTTTTATATTTACCCCACTTTTGCGTGATGATGATTATGATACTGATCACTGATGATGATAATGCAGTTTTGACGATATAACGAATTAGCCTACAACAATCCGCCAATCAAGCTTGAAGTCTGGACAGGACAGTATTGGACAGGATTCCCCTGAACCTTATTGTCTAACCTGAACCATACCTAATTTAATCCTACATTATATAATAATTTATTTTATAGTTAGTTTTCCCTAATAATAAAGAATACTGTTTATAGTCAAAAATAAAAACCTACCTGTTGCATCAAAAACCAGCCCAAATTTTAAAGACCCACTCAGTGCATTTTTTTCCAGTTGGACGTGACCAAAAGGTGCCCAATTGGGCTACACTGGGCAAGCTGTTTGAAATCCAAACAGAGAAGGGGTTAAAAAAGATTAATGCAGAATCCATAATGGGTATTTGTGGGTTCACAGTTTTAATTTCATGGGTTAGGACTAGCACTGTAACTGCAACCTCTAATGTCATCACAGAATAACCTTTTAGAAGGGAAAAATGTTCATCAGGATGCCATGTGTACATTAAATGTTATTCTTTATTCTTCATTAGATTTTTATTTACAGTGTTCATTTACAATGTAGATAATCATATGACAAATCCAATTCATATTCATTCTCTCTCTCTCTCTCTCTCTCTCTCTCTCTCTCTCTCTCTCTCAGTTGAGCCCAAAGTATATGTGTTGGCGGGTGTTGATCCTCTGGTGGATGGTAATGCTGAGGGTGTGGTGGCAACATGCATGGCTGAAAAGGCCCGCCCACCAGCTGAAGTTTTCTGGGAGGCGGAGCTTTATGGACGCTCGGAGCACATCATACAAGATGAACCTGATGGCACTACCTCAACCCAGGTGGATTACATATGGGCACCCAGCAGCCACGCCCTTAATCACGCCCTCACCTGTGTGGTCCGCCACCCTGCCCTGGCTATGGACTTGCGCATCCCCTATGTGCTTAATGTACAGTGTAAGTTGGTTTATCATTAATAATCTTATGAGGTTTGACTTGGTATCATTAGTTTGAGAGGCATTCCAATGTGCCCAGTAAGCTATTCCTCGGTATTTACTAGGGGTGGCACTGTACATGAAAAAACACCCGAACCGTTCGGTTCGCTTGTCCCGGTTCGGTCCGTGTGTGCGTCGCACGGTTCGACGTATGCGCAATGTAGCCCCGTGCTCAGTTTCGCCTCAGACAGTTTCGCACGAACATACATATAGACAATAAAAGTTGAGTAAGGAGTGCTGCAGAAATGGCAAGTGGAGGAGATAATGAAGGTTGGCGGATGCGCCCGCGTCATTCAAATCCGATGTGTGGGAACATTTTGGATTTCATGTTACTTACGATGACAACGGAAATAAAACAGTAGACAGAACTGCGACTGTGTGCAAGCATTGTGCAAAATGCATTCAATATGCTAATGGCAACACTTCTAACATGACAGTTGTGTTAAGATGGTAACTTATGCTTGACTTTATGATTATGGCCTTTGCTATTGTTATAGCCTCATTATATTATGTTATTACATTATATTATATATTTATGTTTACAATATTTTGACTTGTTTAAAAGACAGAGCTTGTAAGAGTTCCTCCCTTTTTCTTTCATTTATTTTATTTTATTTTTTTGTAAGAGCTACACTGAAGTTGGCAGTTTGATAAATGCAAGTTAATTTCAGTCTTTGTCTGATAAAAAGGCACAAGTTCCTTATAACAATATGTAATATATATACAAACAATATATAAACAGATAACAATACACATTCTCCTTTTTTTTTGCCAAATAAACGAAAAGCGTCATCATCAATGTCTTCTCTCTTGCTGTATCAAAATCTCACCTAGCTTTTACTCATAGATGGTCCCAATAATGTGCTTAAAGTCAAGTCAAATTCAGTTAGTGCATGATTACATTACAAAAATGTTAATACTGCATCCTGAATTGTGGATAATTAAGCTAATAAGCTATATATCAAATGCTGAAGGAAATTTCTGGAGTGTTGAAGATTAATAGAAAAAATAACAACAAGAACCGTACAGAACCAAAAACCGTGACCCTAAAACCGTGATGCGAACCGAACTGTGGGTTTTATGAACCGTGCCACCCCTAGTATTTACCATATTAATGTTTGTTTCATTACTATTAGGGATGTAAACAAATGTGAATATATCATATATTACAAGCGATAAAGAGTTTGTCTTGAAATAGCAACAGAATTAGAGTTTTATGCCTTTCAAAACCTATATCAAGCCCACAGCAGATCAATCCAAGTTTTTGATTGGAATAATTCAGATTAAAAAGTATATGGTTATTAGTGGATATTTGAGAGTTCACAGTGTTGTACACAATTTTTCTGTTGTTTACATTTCAGATTGTTTTATCAGTGTGTCTATGGGACACTGTACTGAAGTACACTTTCTGTGTTCCTCAGTGGTTCCTAAGGGCATTCTTCACTCTTTATCTGAAAAGGAAACTGTTTTAGATGGGCAAACTAATTAACCATTTATATTACTGCATCAAACTATTTAATTTCTCACAGTATAAATATCCTGAAGTGTTTTTCTTAATAGGTAATGGGGCCCCTTTTCTTGACCTTATTACTTTCAGTTGCTCCAGATGTCATGGTTCTGGGCCACAATGATGTTTGGTATGTGGGACAAGAACATGCGAAGTTGGACTGCAGAGCAAATGCTAATCCTCCTCCTCATCACTTCTTCTGGACCAGGTACCACCATCATGGGTTTTACAGTGTTTCCACATCATGTGTTAACAGAACACATAAAGGTCTTTCCAATTTACCTTATGCACCTTCATGACTTTTGTCTTGTCAAGAGTATAAACTGGGACCTATTTTATCAGACTCAACATGCAGATGCCTGCAGGGGTAAAGACCACAAATAGCAGTTTGATCTTTACTCGACCCCTTCAGAGAAACGATTCTGGAACATATAGATGTGAGGTCCAGAATGAAGTTGGACTGCATTCACAGGAAGTACACATCTGGATACAAGGTGAGCTGAAATTAGATTTTCTATAATGGAAAAAATTTAGCATAATTTTTTTACTTAACCTAATTTGAATGGTGTGTAAAAGGTTAGAAACTGCTAAAGGAACTTGTAGAAGGTTTTTTATTCTTATATCATGTTGCTGAAATTCCTCCAGGAGGTTTCTCTTGATGCTTTATTGTGTTTGTTGGATTTAATATTGTAACCAGCATTGAACTGATTAGAATTTGGAATTGATCCATTGATGGTCGTAGTCACAGGAAGGTGAAATCTCTTTTTATTTTATTTCTTCAGTTCCCTTATGTTCATATTATACTGTATGTTAAAGGTATTTTATTCATACACATAAAAATATAACGAGCAGGAGTAGATTGGGCATCATTGTAGATTGGGTAGGACATCATTGTTGGCATCAGGTTCTCTCCAGCTGTATACATTTTGTACTTTTGTTGATCTCAATGTGATTCATTCTTGAACAAAGTTCTATATATGAAAAATCAGAATTAATATTAATAGTAGTCTGTGTAATGTTTCATATCGGTTGTTAATTATACAGTATGTGTAGAAAAAAAAATCAGTTGTTACATGAGGACAAGCTGACAGGTTGCTTAACTTTCTGCAAAATAAACTTTGATGCATGTAAAAACACAGATCATTCATAGAGCTTGTCTATTCTGGATATTTCAAAACTCAGCATTTATAGAGATCTAAGACTAGGGTTCGTTCTGGATTTGTCAGTGCTCACATCTTTGTCGTGTCCACACCTGATGGCATACAAAGCAGTTTTGCTTTGAGAAGGTCAGCGTAAGCAAAGTCAGTTAATGTTGAGTGAATGACATGGCATCAAATCCAAAGCGCATTTGCCTGTGCTACAAAGTGGTATGAATATCCAGGCAACAGTGCTCTGGATTTGATGCTGTGCCACTGCATTTAGAGTTGTTCCAGGTTTATTTTGCAGCTTGTTTTTCATTATATTTATCTCACTCTATCCTCTCTCTCTGCTCTCTGGAGCACAACACACTCATTTTGATCTACTCTTCCACCAGAGCCTCCATCGACACTTTCTGTTCCCACCACAACCAGTGGAGTCATTCCTGGTCTCTACAGTTCATTACCCACCCACTTCCGTGCCCGCTTCACCTCCCCAACACTGGCATCACTGCATGATGGCACAATGGGCACTGTCGTGGGTGGTGCTGTAGGAGGCACACTGGTACTGATTCTTCTGCTGGCCATTGCTTTGCTGTGGTACATACGTCAGCAGCGCACATTCCGAGGTGATTACTACACCAAGCAGTACATTGGGCCCTCATACATGCAAAAAGAGTCCGTTGAGCTTCATGACACCTTTAGAGATGACTCAGCTAACAGCAGCCAAGACCTGAAACATGAACCAGATGGAGAAGGTGATGGAGATACACCAAACTACAACAGTTACAGAAAAAACAAAGGCCAGTGGGACAGTTATTGCCCTGAAAACTCTAACATTAACACATGTGGGAACAATATGTCCCCTTACCTGCAGGAGAAGAGCTATGATATGGCCACAGACTGCGACTATGTGTCCCACAAGGACGGATCTGTGATCTCTCGTAGAGAATGGTATGTGTAAATATGTGTGACGATTAATAGAAGACGAGACTGTACATAATACAGTATTACCAAACACTTTAAAGTGTATTTCAGGCAAATTAAAGGCTGAATTGTTTTATAGCTGTTATCTTTGATTATTCCTTCAGGGGATTGATCATGCACAGCAAATGTTTGTGTTGTTTTGTGCTTTTAATCCCATGAGAGATCAAATGGAATCCTGGAGCCATGAAAAATATTGCCTTCTCTTATATGTGCACTCTTATAAAATCTCAAAAGTTACTTTGTTATGGTTTGCATAACAAATACAATGAGGAGTATTACATTGTATTTGTATGTCGTAACAGTCTACTTTTTTTTATTGTTATTATTGCCAAAAAATTGCATGATTGGATGCAAATAATTTTGAATTCCCCTGGACTGCTGCACTCTTGTTAAATTTCATGTATATTTTCTTTCTTTAAACTACTCATGTATTCATTTATAATCATTAGACAATGATGTCAGGCTTCTCAGATCTTTAAATTTTAATTGATGAAATGTAAGGTTACATAAAAGTGATGGTTAACAATAGGGTCTACAGAAGCCGGCTGCTGGTTGAGGAGGTGATAGTCTAGTGCCCCCAGAGCCCAGGTGGTGTTTTTCTGACCGGCTAGGAGCTAAGTTGTCTTCTCAGCTGCATGAACAATACTGGTGATTTACTGCATACTGCCTGTAACAGTTCTATTCTCATTGTACTTAACAGAAACTGTGTCACCATGTTAAAGATATAAATCACATTTCATCAGCCTGAACCAGGCCTCTGATATCAAACTTTTTAGTATTTCTATCTGTCATTACACCAGTATATGTGCTTTTTTCTCTGGCCACGCTTCAGTATACTTATTTACTTCAGATACATGGTGGGATATCCCAGTCATTCCCATTATTCCCTAAACTTAGGCATTCAATAAGCTGTGTTAAGTGCAGTTTATGACAGCTCCAGTCTACAGCACATTCGTTGTAGATGTGTCCATTATGTTTTAATCATAAGGATATTCTAGTCAGGGGATATCAGAACTGTCCTCTAGGGTGGCGTCATTAGAATCCTTAGGACGGCATTTGCTAAGAACGGTTTGCACTGAAGTGAACATCATTACACTGAATGATTCGATACAATGACTTAAAATAAATACATAAATAAATTCAGAAATGACTCAAAAGCTTTTGGTTACACAGTGACTTATTGACTATATATTTTACAGTTACTGAAAATAAATTATTTATAACTGCACTATTCACTATCACCCAGATAAGTATGGGTTCCTTTTAAGTTTCTTTCTCATGTTGCCTCAGGGAGTTTTGTCTCGCTTGCTCCTTAGGGGTAAATTTATGGAATACAGTTGTACCTCGAGATACGAGCAGCCTAACATACGAGTTTTTCGAGATACGAGCCGGAGCTCGGGGTATATTTTCGTTCAAGATACGAGCCCAAATCCGAGATATGAGCCGTGTTTCCGGAGCGTCCCGCTAGTTGGCGCGCAGGGTAGAGCATCATCCGAGAGCATCTCTCGCTCACTCGCAAAAGAAAGAAAAGTGCAGCCAAGAAGGCAAAAACAAGTGATGATTAAATTTACGTAAATCTTAAGCTTAGTTTAAGTTTAAAGTTAAGTGCATTGTTTTAAGTTTTTTCTTTCATTTGAAATAAGGAAAGTGTAGTTTTAGTTTTAAAGTTACGAAAATAGTTTTAAGTTCTAAAAAAGCTCCGTTTACGTACGTGTCTAGAGTGCCTGCATCCCTTCCTCCCTCCCTCCTCCTCGCCGTTCACCTTCGTTAGCTGCACTCGTCTGTCTCCAAAGTAAGACTATTATCCTAAATAACTCTTTTATTTCTTTATTTCATATTTTGTTATGTATTTGTTAATTATACATGTTTATTTGTTATTTAAAAACATATTGTTATTCATAATTTACAATGCTTTGGGGATTTTTCATAGGTCCGGAACGGATTAAATCGAATTCAGTTATTTTAAATGGGAGAAATTCGTTTGAGATACGAGCCGATTGACTTACGAGCTCAGTTCTGGAACGAATTAAACTCGTATCTCGAGGTACCACTTTACCTGGAATTTCATTTCTGTAAAGCTGTTGTGAGATAATTTTCATTGTTAAAAGAACAAATACAAATAAAATTAAAAGTTGGAGATTTCAAAGTTTATAAACAGATACTGAGAATACAGTGTGTGAGGCAGCTACTGTATATGAAGCGTTTATGTTCTGCACTTCATTGCACTGTTATATTGTTGCTAATAGCTCTTGTGTTTAGCCAACTGCTAGCACCTTCACTCCAGATTAAATCATGCAGCAAAGGAGCTTACCATTTCTTCCAAGTCTAATATAGCAGTGTCAGCTGTTTGTTTAGCTCTCAGCTGTGACTGTGCAGATTTAAAAAAGTAATAGTATGAATAGTAACACTTTTACTCACTTATCACTGTATTCAGACAGCTCAACACATCAACATTATGCTGCAGTAATGGCAAGACTCAGTAAGTGCTTGAAAATGTTTTAATTATGTCACTTATCATCAGGAAACGTTGGCCAGGTGGAATAAAGTGTCTGCCATCTGGCCCTGAAACACAAAACATTAAGAAGTTTAATTCAACTATGAAATTTATCTCAATAATCCATGTGTCTGTATAACATGCTGAAATATAGAAAGAAAAGTAATAAGTGAAACACTAGAGCTATCATTATGCAAGTTGCTCACCACATGTACATACGTGAGAAAAAAAAAGACAAGTGTGGTGTCACAATCAGAAGGTGAGTTTACTGTTGGTACTGTACAGTACATGGCAAGGAAATGAAGACATAAACATTACTAGTTCAGAGAAAACAAACTTGCTATTGCTTATTTAAGTCACCATCAATAGCAATAAAACACTAGCTTATTCATCACAATATCATTCCTGGGACTCAAGAAGTAGCAGATGAAAAAGGCTAAGACTAGCAATATTATGTGTACTGAGAAGCAACTTGCCACTCAGATTCTGATTTGTTTTTAAGCTCCTCCAACAACGCTGTCCTCTCCATTGATTTGCAAAGCACCAGCATGTGCTGCTCAGGCTGATTTCCAAAGACAAACCTCACATCAAAGGTTAAGCCTTTTAATTAACGTTTCCCCACACTTCCTCTCTAATCAGCTCCCATCTACTTCAGCTTCAAACATATGTGTAAATGCTTTACTTAGCGGTTAGGAACAGCTGTTTTAACAGAAGGACATTTCATATGAAGGAGGATCTTTTTGACTTTATAAAAGAAATTTGAGACAATGTATGTCAAATTACAAAAAGCATTCAATACTGTTCATTAGTTTTGTATTTGCTTTCTTGAGCTTGAAAATTTTAATATATTTGTCATTTCTTTTTCTCCAGACCCACTATCTCTACTACTTGAATAAAATTGTTACTGAAGATGAAAAATTAAATAAATAATAAATTAGTGTCTGTATGATAATGAATTAAGGTGCAAAAGGTGTTATGTTTAGAATATGTTTGTGTTTGGAGAGTCAGTTGGAATGTTGACATTTTGACTGGATATTTTGTACTATAGTGCTGTGTAGTACTAGACAGACTGTTGGAGGAACAGTCTGAACATTATTTGATGTAAATATCTTGGCAGGGATGTATGTGTCATTGGGATAGATACTATTTTTCTATAAAGTCTCAGTCTCTATTCTCAAAGAACATGGTGCTTGATGTATTTTTTCATATTTGATTTTTTGAGTTGATATATTACTGTATAAGATCATAGTAGGGTCATATCACAAATGAAGATCATTTCTTTTGAGATGTCTTCAGTTTCTAATAATAAAAAAAGTTATGTATTCTTGATTATGTCCAGCAAACTGACACAAGTGATGACTGTGAACAGAAAGCTGGAATTTTCCACTGTTTTATTATCATCCTCTGTGATTGAACGTTCTACAGTACTCGTTATTATGGTAATAAAACAGAGAAGAATTGAGAAGAAACGTGCAATATATGATACAAGAACCACAGAAAACAAGCCTGCTTTAATAATGTATTTTTTTTTATTTATGGTATTGATCTCCAGGAGGTAAACTGACATTATTGCTTAAAGTCCTATATCATCTGTACATTTTGCTTGCTTTGTAACAATGTGCCATAAATGCTCAAAATACAGAAGAGGAAGTACATTGTGCACATGAATACATGATTAAAGTTGAAGTGAGAGTATAATATATTTAAAATGTGCATTTCATTATGAAAAAAGTTGCATTCCCTGAAGCCAGTAGGTCATTGGGGTTTATAGATGAGATTATAAACAACTAACATAAACTAGCATAGTTGCAATTAACAGTTCAATTCAGTAGCTGCTAAAAGACTAGAAAATAAACATTCTTTGTGAGGCCACCCTTTGTGAGGTCAAACCTGTGCCTATATATTACTGACATTTTATACCAATCAGCACCTCTTATGTCATTGAGAGAGAGAGAGATTCTATATCCTAAGCGCTAAAGACATATCTGTCTCATCAGCATTGGTCTACTATACAACACATACCAACTGACTCTGCTTTTCTTCTTTATATTGACAGACCACATTCACTTCCCCTGCTGTCAGTATCAGGAAACATGGTTTAGGGAATTCTTGAATGATTTAGGCTTTTATTGGTTAAATGGGAAAATTATCACCCAGTATATACAGTACTGTCCAAAAGTTTTAGGCAGGTGTGAAAAAATGCTGTAAACAAAGAATGCTTTCAGAAATGTAAATAATGAGTGTTTATTTCTGTCAATTTACAAAATGCAAAGTGAGCAAACAAAAGAAAAATCTAAATCAAATCAATATTTGGTGTTACTACATTTTGCCTTCAAACCAGCATGAAGCGATGGCACGGCCGCCACAGAGCCCTGATCTCAACATCATCGAGTGTGTCTGGGATATGAAGAGACAGAAGGATGTGAGAAAGCCGACAGCCACAGAAGATCTTGGTTAGTTCTCCATGGTGTTAGGAACAACCTCCCAGCCGGATGCCTTCAAAAACTGTGTGCTAGTGTGCCTAGAATAATTGCTGCTGTTTTGAAGGCAAAGGCTGGTCACAGCAAATATTGATTAGATTTAGATTTCTCTTTTGTTCATTCACTGCATTTTGTTCATTTATGAAAGAAATGTTTAACACTTCCATTTTTGAAAGCATTCTTTGTTTACAACATTTTTTCACACCTGATTAAAACTTTTGCACAGTACTGTACATCTTAAGCTTAGTAACATTATCCATGTTCAGTACAGTAAGTACAATTTTATTTGTATAACACTTTGTATAACACAGTAGGCATTTATTTGTATAACACTTTGTATAACACAGTAGGCACTGTCACAAAGCACATTTTTACAGGCATCTGTATCTAGGTCCCTATTGAGGGTGAAGGAGACTTATCCTCATCTTGGTTGTGGAATTTTGATTATTACAGTATGTATGTCAAATATTAATAAATGTGTTGAAAAGATAATGAATGATTGGTTTGATCACATTGTGAAAAGTCCAGCAATCCCGGGTTTTTAACCTAGACTTAAAAGAGACAAACTGTGTCTCATATTGAATACTCTTCATTATCATTTGGCAGACACACTTATCCAGAACAACTCGTATATATACAACTGACAGCTGAGGGTTAAGTCTCATCAGCTTTGTGGTCCTAGGTTTTGAACTCTCAACCTTTGATCAATTGTCTAACAGCTTAAAATTTGATTTGATTTGATAACCACTGAGCGAACACTGCACTATCAGAGCCTTCATTGGACAGATTCAAAAGTTGCTATTCTATAGTTGAGGTGCTCTATCTTGTTTATGCAATTTCATATATTTTATAATCATAAAATCCTAACTTTTTATTTGCTCTGTATAACATTTTATTTGTCCTGTTAGACCACAGAGTTTAAACTTAAAATTTTTGACCAAATTGTTGTATGAATGTTTAATTACAGCAACAACTGTTTACATAGAGTGTGACTAAGTATCTAGCCAACTAACATTAATGATAATGTTTAGATTACTTTCTCAGAAACAGCAAAAGCAGTATGGTCAATGTTATAATGTACACTTAACCAGGTAATGCGTGGATATTGACTATATCCTATATATCCTATAAGTATATATAGATCCTATATCCTATAAATACACTGTGTATAACCACGTTGGAAAGATGACCCAAGTTAACCTTCTATTTGAGGCTTATTTCATTTTAGACCCATCACTTAAACCAAACACTTGGATGATATATGTATCTTGCAAATCAGTAGTAACTCCGCAGCAGGCATGCACTGTTGCTTGAATTTAAAAGAAAAATGCCACACGGTAGGCTCCCTCTGGTCTCGTGTTCTACTGTGAAACAAAAAAGAGGCAGAAGATCAAAACTTTGTTAGGTAATGAACATAAGCTGAACAACAGGGAGCATACTTCAAAGGCCAGGGCTGACACAGCAGAACTGAGGAAGTGCTTGAGCTCCAGATCTCAGTGCTATGAGCACCATAATTAAATGCGCCAAGGAGAGAGAGAGAGATCTTACTATAAAATAAAGGACTGACCCTCCTGCAGATCCCCATCAGATTACTAGATACAGTAAGTGCTTGAGTCAGTGGTGAGAACTTATGCTGTGTTTGTATCTTGTTAGTCTTCATATCAAGTTGTATTATTATGTCATTTCCCATCATGAGCAAAATGAAGAAAAAAATCCTACCATTTTATTTGCTCTGTATAACATTTTATTTGTTCTGTTAGACCACAGAGTTTAAACATTCATACAATTGTCAAAAATTTCATTACAGCATCAATTGTTTTGAATATTGAATAGTGTGACCAAGTATCAAGAACATTAATGATAATGTTTAGATTACTTTCTTACAGCAAAAGCAGTTGTAACGAACAGAAGACAATGAACGATTTGTGAATGAA
This sequence comes from Tachysurus fulvidraco, assembly GCF_022655615.1. Lineage (NCBI taxonomy): Eukaryota > Metazoa > Chordata > Actinopteri > Siluriformes > Bagridae > Tachysurus > Tachysurus fulvidraco. Next base: position 4,896,908 of record NC_062528.1, on the reverse strand, counting down.
TTGATAGTTCAGGTCTGAGGTAAAGCTGCAAAGCTTGGAGACGTGGTGAAGGACGCTTCGCCCGTGCTCTGATAAACACACACTCGAGAAGGAGTTGAATCTGGTAACGTGCAGAACAGGATCTGGAAACGCTACTGAGAAGAAGAGAGAGAGAGAGAGAGAGAGAGAGTGAGTCGAGTTAATAAGCATAGCATACGAGACTGAACGGTGAATGAAGGGTGAGAGCGTGGCTTAATGGGTCGTGTGGGACAAAGTGGCCACTAGGGGATGACCCAGAAACAAGCTTCAAATCAACTTTAAAGCATCAAATCCTCCAAAAACACGAAAAAACCTATTTACCTAGTAAAGTTTATACTCTCAATATTTTTTTAAGCCCACACACAAAGCATAATGATTCACAGCCTTCATACAATTAGAAAAAAAATTGACAAAACTGACCTAGGTGGCGCTAGACCGGTTTTTCCCTTACCTTTAGACGCGTCTCTTTCTTCACTGGGGTAATATATTCCAACACAAATAATCCACAAAAATCCACACAGGTCCAAGGAATTGAAATCTGTAAGCCTTTTAATCCAAAACGCTCTGGTCGCGCCGCAAATATTTCGTTAGTGTTCTAAAAACTGGAAACAGAAGTGCGCCATCATCTCGTTTTGCCGCTCTAACTTCTAATTGGGATATTCAAAAATTCAAAGGCTACGTCATATTTATAGCCCAGGTCCTAACGAATCAAACAAGCCCTCATTTGAGCCAATCGGTGCTTGTATGGCAGAGATAGACGGCTGAGAAGCCAATGGTGGCATGACCTAATTTTTTGGGACTGACAATTACTCCTTCCAATAGCAATGAAATGGGCTGGGACCTATACAGCTGTTTAGCCAATAAGCAGACGATTCCAACGCTATGCGGCATGCCGTATGTTCTTTGACTGTGTCTGCGTGAACTGGATGCGCAAAAGAATTCTTGCGTAATCCCTGACCTTTTGTCCCTCTCACAGCTCAGGGTGTCAAGTTACAGGCCTGTTTTCACACCAGAGTGATAGAGAGAGAGTCTATGCTCGTTTAAGGCCTTTCAGACTGAGCCTGCAGCCTTTTATTTCAAAAAGTTATATAGTAAACAAGTACACAAAAACGCTGCACCAGATGACCATGGCCGTAGAAAAATATTCATATAAAATCCATTTTTGGGTCTTTTGACTTGAATTTTTTTTTTGGTGAAAGCCAAGACATGTGGCTATGACTCTCAGTTTTGTCCCTAGCATGTTCCAGAAAAATAAGATTAATCAGTTTATCAGGTAAACAACCCAGGCGGACATGAAAACCTGCATTCTAACCCCTGTAACTTTGTGCCAGTAAGGCCTAGAATCAATCTGAAACTAGTTTCTATCTCTTCTTTCAAATGAGACCAGGCTCACCCCTGTGTGTCAAAGTATGTGGGAGCTGTACCACTTTTTGTTGGGCAAGTCATATAGGCGGAGATCCTAAAGAGGTAGTCTGTGAGCAATTAGTGTTGAGTGACGCCAGGTGATGATTATCAGAACTCCGTTGATTGAGATCTGAAGGAAGTGTCGTGAGAACCTGGCGTATCCGTGACAGCAGTATGGTCAACACTTAACCATGTAATCTGTGGATATTGACTATATCCTATATATCCTATAATTATATATAGATATAAATCCTATATCCTATAAATACACTGTGTACTGTATAACCACTTTGGAAAGATGACCCAAGTTAACAAGGTGAAATTTCCAGTAGAGGGGCATTTTTAGCAGATTTATAATTGTAATTACTTAATTGTTAATTACTTGTTGGATCTTCACCTTGAATGTGGTATAAGCACTGTAGTGGATTTGGAGTATAAGGCATAAACAGGAAGTGGGTATTATAAGGCTCCTCATAAATCAACAGAAAGCACACTCAGAGATAGAGACCAAGGAGCTGGTGCAGGGAATCACTGACTATAATTGGACTGTTATCCAGGTTCACATCAATATGTACATGATTCAATTCAATTTAATTTCAATTCAAGTTTATTTGTATAGCGCTTTTTACAATAGACATTGTCTCAAAGCAGCTTTACAAACCTAAAAACAACATGAAAACCTCAAAGGACACACAGTATAAAACAATAGAGCTGAAGCAGCAATCATGCTAGGATTTTCAAGTATCCATAGACATTTAATACATATTTTAAAATCTTACTTATCTTATTTTGCCTAGTTTTGATCATTGTAGGCCATTCTTATATGCAGTTATAACATGCATCATTATCTTAATCCATAGCATAGGTCAACATACCTGAAACACTGAACTCGAAGTTCTAAACAGGGAAAAAAGTTTTAGAAGTGAATAATTACAGTTTAAAAGCAAAGGAAACAAAGGTTGAATTAGACAAATTCTCTGTAACTGTAATCTGAACAGGGCTAACATTATTTAAAAGACCAGTTTTGGAAGAGGGGCAAGAAGACAGAAAGACAGGACCAAAAAAATTGCAATGTAGATCTTGTCCCTTGGCTCATAAAACATAAAAAGGAACCATTTTCAGGCCTTGGATCACATCCTTTGTAAAGGTCAGACAAAGACTGACATTATTACTGGAATCAGAAGACAAAAAAATTGAGAAGCCAAGCTGACATCCTCACAAAAATTAGGAGGAGGTCACAGGAGAGGCCACATCACCAACCTTGGTCTGAAAACAGTGAACTGGCAGGGGCGGTTCTAGAGGCGGGGCCACAGGGGCCCTGGCCCCTGCTGAAACAATTGGCGGCACTCAAGCATTTGAAAAAGGTATGACTGCCGAAATGTATTTGCACCATACTGAATAAATTATTTTGTGTGCTTGAATGTACCCTGAACTTATCATTTGGCCCCTTAATGGCCCCTGTTACAGAAAAATCCTAGAACCGCCACTGTGGAGAGTGAACAGAGATCTTCTTCCTTTGCCTCCTCTAATCTCCTTGCTCTAAACCCTGGGTTTCCATCTGAAAGGGTTGGGGATGGTGTCTGAAAAAAAAAAAACACCTGTAGATAATACTGACAAACCAGAGATAATACCAGAACCAGCAAACTGAGACACAGATCAACAAATACAAAGACTTAACAAATACATAAAAACATTTATACATATTTATACAGCACTTTTAATATAGTCATAAAGTGGCTTTACAGAAATCTGGATCTAAAAAGTGTATACTGTGGAGTCAAACAATGTTGATGATGTTAACCGGAACTTAAATATGAGCATCATTAAAGGTCTGTAATATCAAACTTAAGTTATAAATTGTTATTAACTCAGTGTAATTTGTAAAAGTTATTTGTAGTTTATTCAAAAGAGGATGTAATTTCATTTATTGCCTGGTGTTTTAACACTAAACTAGCTAGTTGGGTTGTAAGAACAGCTGAAAAGGTCATCAGACCTTTGTACAAACCATTGACAAATCCTACCACAAGTGCTGTATCAACAAGGCCACCAGCATTGTATATAACCCATCTGATCCCTCATAAGGATTTCTCACCCTGCTGTTGCACAGAAAGTACCAGAACATCCTTGCCACCATTACCAGATGCTCCAACACTGAAGGTGGTCAGATTATTAAATAAACTGCTACCCAACACCATCCTGGACTAATCAGGAGCCTCACCAAAACTCTGTCACCTGGAATGACCCTAAAGCCATCACTGCACACCTGGACAAAAAAGTATTAAGAGAAAGTGCTAATTATGATGCTACCAGACCCTTTTCCTACATCAGTCTTCCATGAGAAGAGTTTTTTTTTTTTCAGTTAAATTCCTGACTTTGCAGTTTACTCACCATAATCATTTGTCTCATTGTTTTCCAAGGACTGTTCTTTTGTCTTGTCCAACAATGTCTTGTATATATACTACCCAGTGTAATAACTGATTTTTTTTTTATAATTGTATATTGCCTATCATTTTACTGTACTCTATGTACATGTTTCCTTTGGTTGTGATTGGTTCTCTTTGTTGTCTAAAATCTATGAACATAAGGGTTTAGCATTAATTACAAATTTATTTATAAACCCAGTTAGTTTGATACAATCCACACCCCAGCATGTTCAAAACTAATAAAAAATAAAGAAACAGTTCCCTACACAATGCGGTAGCTCAAGGACATCATGTCTCTTGAGCTCGAATTCCACAGATGACTGAAATGTGTGGTGTGTCAGAGATCCACACTGTGAATTTTCTTCTGCATGTGGCACCACCACCTGTGAGCAATGTTGTCTTTTTATTGGCAGCAGTGTTGTCACAATAATTGTGGTGTGTTTTTCTCACCTGTTTTTGTATTGAGACTCAGGAACAGGTGGATAATATAAAGACTTGTGAAGACAAAATAAACTGGACTAATACAATATGGTGACTAAACTTTTTAATGCTTTTAAATATCATTTTAATTTTAAAGTTTAGGTATAAAAATATCCAGATGTGGTAAAAGCTATTTCTTTATTTCTGAAATATCAGATACTGTATTAATTGTTTTAATCAGAATACAGTCTGAATTTCAGTGGTTATAGTGCTTAACAATACTTAACCCTTCATTTAAACTGTCACAGTCCAGGCAGGGGGAAAAAATGTGAATTCTGTTGCTAGATTTTTGAATAAGGATTTTTCTTCTTGCCAATAATAAAACAAAATACTGCATTTCTCAAATCCTCTCGCTGTCGAGTATTTCCAGGTGATGAAAAACTGTTTGCATCCTGTTCTAAAGAATCATTTCCTTACCATTTTGTCAAGACAGACTGAAAATGGTTTATTGACATTTGGTACACAGTGTCATTTGATTAAGGCTTTACTTTCCTTCCCAGTGTCATGTATAATTTATTTGTAGCATTCTTATTCATGGGATATTGAGATCCTTTACTAAAGTTAAAGCGTTGCACAAAGGCTCAGAAGAAGCTGAGGTTCACTAGTGCTGGTGCCAAAACCTAAAATATTGCTTATGAGCCTGCTGATGGAGAACGGCCATTCTTTAAAAGCTATTAAGAGCAGACAGCAAAAAGTCTTAATTACAAGGTTCATGCTGCACTACAATTTGTCTGTAAAGCCTTCATTGATATTTAAGAGCCTATTAATCTCATTGGTCTGAAAGAAGATGACCCACAGTGCGGTCAGTCCGATTTTATATTAGAATTTAGTAATTAATACTAATAATAACTACAATTGGAATAGCTCAGTGTTTTTTGTAACTTGTGGAGACAAGAACAGAAATAACTAACAAGATTCATCATAACTTTGGTACTGCATTAAATGTCTGAGACGATCTATATTTGCCGCAATGATTTGACTATGTTATAGACTTCACTGGCCATTTTTGTATCTCTTATTTACATCTACAGCATTTGGCAGACACCCTTATATAGAGTGACTTCAAATCAAGAAGCTTTTATTGTAATTTCATCCATATATAACTGACACAGTACATAGTGAAATTAAATAGCATTTCTCCAGGATCATGGTGCTACATAGAACAAAGACAGAGCTACATAGAACAACAACAGAGCTGCATAAAACAAAGACAGTGCTAACGACTTAAAGTAAGTTAGTCCGAGCCACATAAAGTGTATCTGTGCAACCTGGTGCAAACAGTGTGAGACAAAATACAATGCAAACAAATAACACAAGACATTACACAAAAAAATTATATAGTACATGTGCAAAAATACTGGAATAAACACTTAATATAGTAGCAGTAGTTATATGAGGTATTGTAATGTATTGTGCAAAAACTTGCAATTAACTGAAATGTGCGAGACAGCATGTGTAAAATAGTGTGAAAAACCTGTAAACAGTTTGAAATGGGTGGTGCTGTAGTTATGGATGTATATTAAAGAGTGTGTATTTGGTGTAGGTCAGGGCAGTCAAGATATGTGTGTGTGTGTGTGTGTGTGTGTGTGTGTGTGTGTGTGTGTGTGTGTGTGTGTGTGTGTGTGTGTGTGTGTGTGTGTTGTGCTCGGTACAGTTCAGTTATTGAGGAGTCTAATGGCTTGTGGAAACTGTTACACAATCTGATCGTGAGGCCAGAATGCTTCAGTGCCTTTTTCCAGATGGCAGGAGGAAGAAGAGTGTGTGTGAGGGGTGTGTGGTGTCTTCCACAATGCTTTTGGCTTAGCGGATACAGTGTGCGCTGTAATTGTTTGTGATAGAGGGAAGAGAGACTCCAATGATCTTTTCAGATGTCCTCACTATCCGCTGCAGGGTGTGATGCAGCTGCACAGAATGTTCTCAGTGGTCCTTCTGTAAAACGTAGTCAGGATAATGGTAGGGAGATGGGTTTTCCTCAGCCTTTGTAAGAAGTAGAGATGCTGCTGGGCTTTCTTGGTAATAGACCTGTTGCTGAGAGACCAGGTGAGTTTCTCTGCCAGATGACAATCTCTACAGAGGACCTGTAAACTTACATATGATCTCATTTTATACAACTCCGCAATTTAGGGTTAAAACACTTCCTCAGGGCCCAGAGAGTGGTGGACCTGGTTTTCAAGCTCACAACCTTCTAAGTGGAACACCAACAACTTAACCACTAGGACCTATGTACCTACACATTATTATTGCTACACAACATTATTAAGTTATTAAATCCGGTCTGGATCTTTTGCTCTGTCTGGATGCTTGGCAAGTTTATGAAAATTACTAGTGACTGCTAACTTGATTGTGAATTTGTATCCCTGTGGACCCGGGATCCAGTGTACGCTTTCATTCTGTCTGCTTGTTGAAGAAAAAAAAACAACTTATATTTTATCTCTTTTTTCAAATACTTTTGCTCAGGGGCCCAGCAGTGGCAGCTTAGAACCCAGGATTCAAACTTACAGCATTCCTGTCAGTAGTCCAACACCTGAATCAACAAAAAATGGATGAATGAATGAATGAATGAATGAATGAATGAATATGGTGCTCTTTTTCTTTGTGTCCAGCATTATGGGTGGTGCAGGAACACTGAATGAAACTCTTTTTCATACATAAATGATTTATAGAATTATTATTATATAAATTATGATGAAATAGACGATAAACATCAAATATTTGCATAAAACAGTAGAAAAAAGGTTTGCAGAAAAAAGGTTTAAGTTAAGTAAGCTAAGTCAAAACTAAACACCACTGTTAAGTCAATTATGATGGTAAAGAGAATGGGTTCAGAATTGGAAAAAATGATTATGTAATTCTTGTACTCACTAATAAATTTAGAAGGAAAAGGTCTTATCTGAGATTTGAAGCTATTTTGTGGGTCACCTGTTAATTCTTTACAAAAATATCTCTTTAGTGTTTAGCTACTTTTTCACTGCATGCCGCCTCTGACCAGTATTGCTATATTTAGCTATTAGGTGTAAATCAATAATGTAAATGACTTGACAGGACATTTTGCAGCAGTGCAGTGCAATGTTCTGTAAGCAGAAATTCTTTTGCATAATTACAGATTGTGCTGATTGTGGTTATTCTTTGAGTTTTTAGCAAAGTGCCAGAAGCCACGCTGCAGTGTTTACAGATTTCATCTTACCATTAAATGCTGCTATTTCCAGTGAATAGCTCTTGTCCATAGATGGCAGTGTTAAACTGCAATTTAGATTCACAGTTTCTGTTGTCTGATGTGTCTGCACAAGCAAATGTACTAGTAGAAATCAATATTTTGTATGAATGAAAGTAATGCAAGTTAAATGATAGTTATAGCAAAATAATTATTGATATCTTTTGAGCCAGTAGAATGCTGACTTTTTTTTTTTGCATGTGTATGCATATTTCTGTGAGATATTTAATCATTTAATGTTTTGCTGTATTTATTCTCTTGTCCGCTGGTTGTGGCTTGTGGCAGAGCTGTTGTCCCACACTCGCTAGGTACTACTGTGTGTCTGTTACACTCATCAATGCGGAGCGTTTGTGTGGCCTTTCTGTGTGGTCTTATGGCTTCTCCTCTGTGCGATGTGTCTGTTCTCATTTTTATTTACAATGGCACCATGGCAACTTTTTTTTTAACCAAGTCACAACCATTTTTTTAACTAATATATGGTATGTCAATTAATAAGATATTCTAAAAAGATATGTTGTTAATATGAACTCCTGGTTGTGATGACAGCCTACTCCTGAGTGCATCTCCAAGGCTTCCTTCTATGTTCTGGAGAGAATGATATGACAGATCCTTGGCCTAGTCTCTACCTTGAATACCTGCAATTTGTCCATCTGTTGTATACCAATTCAAATCTGTGAGTATGTATTTGTCTAGTATTTCATGTGATGAACAGAGTTGTTTTTACTAACAAAATAGGATACATTTAAATTCTAATTCTAATTTTACGTCACATACCCAGTCATATACAGTACAACATGTAGCGAAATGCTTTTTACAACTGTCCTTAATATAAAAACAGCCAATAATCGAGAATAAATCAATAAAATGAAGGGGATAAAGGAATAAAAATAAGGCACAAGTAGGTACAATATAAAGAATGAAATAAATAAATATAAAAAGATATTTAAAAAATATCATAAAAAATAAAATCAGAAACTGAGTGTAGTGCAGAGATGTATGTGTGTATGGTCATATACAATTTCTATATATATTAATAAAGTGCAGGATGTGCATGTAATGTAATGGTTATTGTGGCTTGAAAATTCCAGAGAAGGTCCAGGCTCTAGGTGTTCACCAGGCTGAGGGACCGAATAGCCTGCAGGAAGAAGCTCCTCCTCATTCTCTCTGTGTTAAGGTGCAGAAGCGCTTCCCTGAGTGCAACATAGAAAAGAGTCCATTGTTGGGATGGCTGAGGTCTTTCACTATCTTCCTGGCCTTGGTCCAGCACCGCTTGCTGTAGATAGACTCCAGATCAGGGAGCTGTGTGTGAGAGCTCTTGTTTCCTGTGTGGTGCTGTTCCTCAAACCAGGCTGTGATGCTTCCTGCCAGGATTCTGTCAATACCAGAAGTGATGTCCACTCTCTCCGCTGGGCTCCTGTTGACCATGAGTGGTTGGTAGTTCCTCTCCTAGTCCCTCCCTTTGTCTTGCTGATGTTCAAGAGGAGATTGTTCTCCTGGCACCAAATCTCCATGCTTTTAATCTCCTTTGGGTAGGCCCTCTAATCATCTGACGTCAACTGTGTCGTCAGAAAACTTGATGACGGTGGAGTCATGCAGTCATATGTGTACACTGACTACATCAGGAGGGTTAGAACACAACCCTGGTGGGCACCAGTGCTGAGGGTGAGGGACAATGAGACATGTTTCCCCCGGTACTGTTTGTGTTCTGTTTGGAAGTAGGAGGTTCATTGACATACTGTATGGCTCAGCTACATAGCAGGACCTCCAACTTAGAGGTGAGTATAGAGGGAATTATGGTGTTGAAGGCTGAACTGTCCTAAAATCTACAGTAAATGCTAAAATCCTGCTCTCCAGGAAACTAAGGGCTATATGTTTTTATTGCATGGTCTGCTCTTTGTCAGCAGTCTTTTGAAGACTTTTGAAGACTTCAGCAGGAAGGAAGTAGTGTTGGGTCTATTATTCTAAAAGTTAATATACATGTCTTCATCAAATCAATTTTCAGGACTGGTATCCAATTACCATCACTCTACAACTAAAATATAGCAGCTTTAAAATTATGATTTTAAAACTCTTTTTGTGAAGTCTTGCTCCTAGCCTGTTTTACTGATGATTTTATTCTTCAATCAAATTTCTGTGTTTCCAGCTGTGACTGTGTTTGATGAATGAAGAAATCCTAGAGCATCATTGCACCCTGAAATCCAGTTCTACATTTGGTCTCATACCTGTTACAGTTTTTTTTGGATTGCTTACACACTAAAATTAAAAGTAGTACACTA